>NW_003547078.1:11106-27291 GCF_000090795.2 Amphimedon queenslandica | reverse complement strand
GTGGAAAATAGGACTACACTACAAGATCTTATAATTTAGAAAGTGTTATCGTTAAAAATGTGATAGGAGAGTCCTCTCTTTGCTGATGCTCTTAATACTGTACCATTCTTTGATGTATCAGTAATGAGCTCCATTATACCTTTAGCTGCATCTTCAGGACTATGAAAATACATACAATACAAAGAAAGACATTAATTATTGATATTATACATTAAAGATCAGGAATAAGGAAAGAAATCAAAAGAGAGAGAAAGACTAGAAAGCAAAGAAGAGAAGAAAATGCAGTAAGATCAATTACTCCATTAATCCATTCTGTAGTATTTCATTCTTAAATTGTTCAGGCATTGCATCCAGTCCTCTTTGGCTCATTTGAGTCTTCACGTAATAAGGACATATACAGTTTACTCTTACATTAGCTCCTTCTGCAGCAGACTAGACATTTAGAAGAAATAGGAATTCAAGCAGTTAAGTAATGAATGCTAAGCCTGCCTTTATGCATCTTGTAAATGTAACAACAGCTTTTTTTGAAGCAGAATAAGCTGGGGCATACACCACAGGATATAAAGCTATAAAAGTAGTTAGCAAATCCAGAAAAATGAAAAGGAGCTAGCAAAATTTTATTTCCATACCTGACATTGATGATACGTTGATAATGACTCCGCCTTTTTCTGGATCCATGAGTTCCAGTGCTAGATATGTGCCAGCAATGACAGCATGCTACAATACAGTATCACATGATGATCACACAATGATCACATGATGATCACATGGTATTACATTACTGACCAGATTAATGTGTAACATCTTGTCCCAGTTCACTTCATCGGCAATGCCAGCATTATTCACAACGATGTCAAGACTGCCATAATGACTCAAAACCTTCTCAAATGATTTACGCTATTAAACGTATGAAGAAGAATATTAAATAAAATGTAATTCATTAATCACTCACTAAACTAGTTGAGTCAGTAACGTCACAGGTCAGACAAAGAACGTTTTCCGGTTTAAAGCTTCTGCCAAGTCTTTGCCCTGTCTCTCTTAGATTAGGAGAAATATCAACCAAAGCAACCTTCACAGAAAGGAAAGTGAGAGAAAAAAATATTATAGCTCTATAATTATAGTGGAAGGCTCAGACTTTAGCTCCAGCTTCCAGTAACAGCTGTACAATTGCTAATCCAATTCCTTGAGCGCCTCCAGTTACAAGAGCAACTCGACCTGATAGGTCCAGTGTAGACATTTTTGTGCAGCAAAAAGGTGTGTCAACTTTTCTAAATTAGTTACATTAATTGATTTTTCATAATTAAAATAATTTTAGCTAAAAATGCTACACAATGGCTGTTTGCATGTTTAAATGCTAAAAATAAGAAAAAATGAAAACAGAATGGATAAGTTATAATAAGTGGATAATAATAATACTAATAATAATAACAATAATAAAATGAAATTGTGACGAAGTGTTTTCTGCAGTAGAGTATACCAGAGACAAGTCATGTGACTGGGGGCGTGGCATTAAAATGAGAGGATCACCTTGAATCATACATACGCCTTTGTCTCTCTACAAAAACACAAAAAAATATGACAATGATAATCAAATTTTGATTGGAATCAGTCTATGCAACAACCATTAGATCCATTGTCATGAAATCCGTGACAAGCAAAAACCCATTGCTTCCATTGTCACAAAATCCGTGACAAGCAAAAACCCATTCACTATATTGTTACTTTATTTGACCTGATTTTTGAGCAACTTTAAAAATTCATATAAAATCCAATTTTGATCGGAATCAACTCAAACTTGAAACACAACATAAGAACATGTATATGCATCAGAAAAAATTATAAAAATGAAAAATTCTCTCCTAGTCATTTTTGGCGAAATTTGACCAAAATCCCTGTACTATAGTACAGGGACTTTGACCCAATTTTTGAGCAACTTTAAAAATTCGTAAAAAATACAATTTTGACCGGAATCAGCTCAAACTAGAAACACAACATAAGAACATGTATAAGCATCAGAAAATGTAATAAAAATGAAAAATTCTCTCCTAGTCATTTTTAGCGAAATTTGACCAAAATTCCTGTACTATAGTACAGGGACTTTGACCTGATTTTTGAGCAACTTTAAAAATTCGTAAAAAATCCAATTTTGATCGGAATCAGTTCAAAATTGAAACACAACATAAGAGCATGTATAGGTATCAGAAAAAGTTATGAAAATTAAGAATTCTCTCCTAGCCATTTTTGATTAATTCCCTGTACAGGGAATTTTAGTAGGTAAGCTATTTCATATGATTAGTAGTGCTGCAAAAATAAAGCTGCATTTCCTCGCAATATCTCACTTACGAAGATCAATATTTCTCATTATCCATTTCTCTACTTCCATCCTGGGGCCATTGCACGTGAAGGAGTAGCCGAGCTTTCGTATTGTCTTGTTCTTTTCCAAATACTTTCCAATCTCAGCCTCTATCCTGTGACCTCCTTTACTGTACTGAGGGGGAGAGAGAGAGAGAGGGGGGGGAGGGAAAGAGAGAGGGAAGAGAGAGAGAGAGAGGCAAAAAGAACAGTAATACAAAATAGAATACATTTACAAAGGAGGTGCATGTCAACACACCTGATTACAGAGTCTTATCTCTTGAAGTGTGAAATTATCAACAAGAGCTTTCATGATAGCCTAAGCAAAAAATAAAGTGATTAAAATACAATGGAGATATACACATCATAATAATAAACAAAGTAATGATATACTGTAGGAATGAATAACAAGATCAATAACATGTTGTATAGTGTAGGAGGAGAAATGAGATAGGGATAGGTACAGTACAAGTACAGAGAAATTTTGTACTTAAACATAACAATCAAGTAAAGACACAGCTTACATAAGCATCAGTCACAACTACCATCATAATTAATAATTTAATATTGAATAACATTCCTTAGTATATTATATAAGTCCTTACTCTTATTCCTTCATTTCCAAGTCTATTAGAATCAAGATTAATCATCAGCAGTGATCTGTTATCAGACAGTATGCTACCCAGACTCTGTATAAGCAAAGCAATAAAGAAAAGAAGATACTTATACTATGTAACAGCTAAAATAATCAAATATTGAACTGAAATACAGTTCATTTATGATTTATTGGTTATTAGTTGCCTAGTGAATGCAGTTAAAGTTATTACTGTAGTATAGGACAAATTTATTGTACAGATTTAATCATTTTACAGCTTACAGCAGCATGGTCGTCGTTGAACTTGATATTAGCCAGAGAGAGTTTAGTAACGTGTGTGTTGCCCTCCAGTGCCGTTAGTAACTGGTGTATGATCTCCGGAGTGATCAGTGGGTGATTGTTGAGGTTAAGATCAGTCAACGAGGGATCATCTTCTTGAACTGATTGAATCACTTGATCAAGATCAGCGTGATCACTCTCATCATTACCTTTAGCAGATAACAACTTATCTGAAGGACACAGGAAAATATAGACATTAGTAAGAATTATTTGCTAACTTAGTTTCTGTGTGGAGAATGAAGAAACCTTGCTGGCAGTGATGTCCCCTCTACTCTGATCTTGAGTTAACATGCCATGAATACCTAGCTCCTCTGTAGCAACATAATATGAGGAGGAGGGGAAGGAGGAAATTGAAATTGACACAAAACATAATAGTTACATTAAGAGAGAGGGAGAGGGAGAAGGGAAGAGGATAAACTCACGGGCTAGTTCTGCAAGTTGATCATCATCCATTTCTGAGAGGATGTCATCAAACTCTGAGAGGTAGTTCTTAGGTTTAGCAGCTGGAGCAGTGTTCTCCTTCTTCTTCTCCCTCACCTCCTCTCTCTTTTGCTTGATGAAAGGAGTGTAGTCATCACCAACTTTGGAAGCCTAAAATAATAATAATAATAATGATGATGATGATGATGATGATGATCACGTATAATAAATCAGATCATATAGTTGATGTCACTGACAGTTTTATGGAGTACAGTAACTAGTGAAGATGAGTGACAATCATTATTATTATAGACCATAAAGTGTTAAATAATTGACACATTTATTGTAATTATCAGGCTGAAGAACTTGTGGTGTGAAAAAAGCAAATTCTTCATTAATGATCCCTTAAAATCTTAATCACTATAATAGTACACAGTAATGAATGTTGACAGCTTTCATTAATTCAATAATAACAGAATTATAATGGTGCCAAGTAAACACACACTAGTTCACAGATCATGTTGACGAATCGTATCAAGTATCAGATGTTAAATCATTTAATGGTTGATATCGCGTTACGCAGTTCATAAGAACATTGTTATTGAGTTAGTGTGTGATATCCTTTGTAATGGATCCTGCTAATGTTAACAGCCTAACAGGCCACCACCACACACACTGAGGGATATTTGGCAACAACCAATGTACACAACAAATAAGATATTAACTGACTGACATACACTGTGCATTCCTTCCTATCTTCTACACTTCCTCAACATCTCTCTCTCTCTCTATCATATCTTTATACTTTTATTCTATCAAACTCCTCTCTCTTTTTTCTCCCTCCCTCTCTCTCTCCTTTCCTCCCTTTTTTACCCTTCTCCATCAAACTCTTCTTTCCTCTCTCTCTCTCTCTTTACCAGTGCTTCTTTCCTGAGGTGTTCCAGTAAGTGTTGTCTATCATAAGGTCCAGTTGGTTTCTTCTTAGTCTGTGGTGGTAGCCTATCTGAAGCTGGCAGCAACTCATTCTAAGGATAAAGAAGGACACTCATAATTATATAATAATGCTAGTTTGTTTTGCTCGGTTTTGTTATTACATCTGGGTCGATTATTTCTGATAGTTCTGCTATTTCCTCAGCCGTTAGCTGCGATAAGAGAAAGTCCTCGTCTTCTATATCATCGGCCATGTTGCTCCCTTCAGTCCTTTGGCTTTGTTCTCCAGTTCAGATGATCTAAAGAATGTCTCTTCTCCTTTTATAGTTCAAGTTACCTTTCTACTCTGTAGCCACACCCACCATTAACATCAATATTACTTTGCATTAGCTCTAATAGTATACTAACAATAAGAATATTTACGGCAAAAAGCACAATAAAAATAATAGTAAAAGTCTTTAAACTGTTTTCATTATTATTCTTATAACTTTAGCGCTTCCAAACTGCCAGCTTCTTACTCCGGTCGACTGATGCAAAGACTTGACCTTTAGGATGCCAGCAACAAGCAACAATATCACGACTGAGAGAGAGAGAGGGGGGAGGGAGAGGAAGAGAGAGGGAGAGAGAGAGAGGGGGGAGGGAGAGGAAGAGAGAGGGAGAGAGAGAGAGGGAGGGAGAGGAAGAGAGAGAGAGAGAAAGAGAGGGAGGGGGAGAGAGAGGGGGGAAGTGAGAAATGGTCATAGTTGCAGAAGTTTCCATTACACATACTTGTGAACTGAGACGTCTTTCTTAACTTTATGAGCTCGTCCAGTCATTGCTTCCCAAATGTGAATGATACCATCAGAACCACCAACAGCAACATACTGGCCATCAGGACTAACAATAAACAAACAAACAAACAAATAAATAAATAAATTGTAATGTTCATACCTGAAGCTAGCTCTTGACCAATCAGTGCTGAGATTAAACCCACTATATTAGAATTTAACACAAATAGGATCAACGTATCTATCACTGATATGGTATACATGTATCTCACCTAAAGGTCGAAGTGATTGCATTTTGACGCAAATCAATCAATCTTAAGGAGGTATCATCACGAGTGGAACAAAGCAACATAAAACGCTCTACAACAAATTATTATAAAAGCATTTATCAATGTTCCTCTCCCTCCCTCTCTCCATCCCCTACCTGGAAAAAGACTAAGAGATGTTACTCTTCCCTGTATTGCCAGCTCATGGCTCGGGTTGACACTGCTCACACGCAAGTCCCAAAACCGAATCTTCTTATCCCAATGGCCACTGATAATCATATTACTGGATAGAGAAGAGGAAAAAAAGAATAATTCTAAATAATAATTAATTTTGAACATGCTAAAATAAGTATATTATTTTTATCATTGCAAAAGATATAGGTACATCCTTTTCATTAGTCATAAAAGACTGTACCATACATGTATGCACATTGTACATGTAGTGAAATTATTTGTAACTCTTACCCCAGTACGTGAGCATGGACAAGATCACAGCAACTTGAACCAGCAAAGAGTGTCTTCACACCTATCAGACCCCACCCACTATTAATAACCAGTTTAATAACTATTAATAACTTACATCGTCTCTGCTTCAGATCCCAAATCTTTAAAGTCTTATCCTGACTCCCAGTGATCTGGAGAAGAAGAAATAAGACACAAAAGATTACAGGATTGATCTTACCACTCGCTGACTGTCATCCATAAACTTAGCAGAAAATACTTTAGCAGTGTGCCCAGTTAAGGTGTGCTATTACAGACAATATTATTACAATAATATTTTCATTTTATGTAATTATTAAAGTTGCTTACTCTCGGCCTTTGGTCTCCAAGTGTCCAGAGACGAGTTGCGAAATCATTAGAAGCAGCTAAAACATATTTATTCTGAAAGAAAGGGAGAGGGGAGGGGAAGGGAAGGGATGGAGGTGGTAGAGTGAGTTCCTTACAATGTGATCAAACTGAACTGACATGATGCTAGCACCAGATCCATGTAATGGAGCAACCAGCTCAACCTTCTCTGTATAAAAGGATCAATTACCAGTAAAAGTCACTCTCTCTCTCTCTACCTTCTGTTTGTAGGACTCTCCAAACTTTAATGACCTTATCAGCTCCTCCTGTCGCTAGGAAGTGTCCGTCCAAACTAAAAGAGAGAGCACTAATCTCTCCTTCATGAGCTTCCTAAGGTGATGATACAAATACAAGGGGAAAGAATAAAATTTTATTGTAATTGGATCAGGAAATACATAAAGAAAGCACAGTCTTTTATAATTATACTGAATGCAGTAATTGTTGGCCCATCCATTTAAATGACATACTGTAGAGAAGAACACTTTCTCTGGTATGATGGAGGGATAGACAGCAGCTGGGTCAATGAAATCAGGTGAGGACGCCTTCTTTGCTGACTTTGTTTCAACAATTGACTGCTTTGGTTTAGTAGCTTCTTCTATCTGTTTTTTAATATCTTTCTCTCTGGCACTAAACATAAAATAAAAGACATGTACATGTACATACTTCATGTACATCTTACGCTTTTTCAGATTCTGTTATTTTATTCATTCGATCAGCTTCTTCAGCTTTCATTTTCATCACTTCTGCTCGCTATAAACAACAAATGAATAATAACAAAACAATAATAATAACAATAATACATGTAATATAATAATAATTTACCAGTCTATCATTTTCTAGCTGGAGATCTTTCAGTTTCCTGTCTTGACTGTTAAACTCCAGCTGCAACTCACTGTGTTCATCCATCAGTCTCTAAACAAAAGAAACACATCAATACTACAACCAACTGTATGGAGTTGCTGCACTGCACCAGTACTTAGGCTATATTTCATTCATCATATTGATGTACTTATGCTGTGTAGCAAGTTTGAGGTGATTCCGACTTCAATTTTTCAAGTTATGGCCATTTTAAGAAAATGCCAAAATTCTGAAAAATACCCTGTACTATAAGTCCATGGTTTTTTTTCCAAAAAATGGCTCTGAAATCACCCCAAATTTTTATCACATTTTCTGATACATTGAAAGTGGGTATGTCCTTACGCTGTGGGTGGAGCTATTATTCTTCATTGATTCCTCTAAAGTGTTTATCTTCTCTTCCAATTTCCTTTGAACGTTCGTCAAATTATTAATCCTAGCAGAGGAGAAATAGCAATAATGCCAGCAACACATTCAATACATTATTATAAATAATAATATAATCTTATTTATTATGATAAAATGTGATTATATAATTATTATTACTATTTCTTTAACTCACTGTGTCTCCTTCTTTGATATTTCATCATCTTTGGATCGTACCTGACTTGACAGTTCAGTAACTTTAACCATTGCCTATACAATACAATACATGCTACATAATACACACACATATATACATGTACATACACATTACAATCCTTATAAAACTAGCACTGTACATTAGAATGCCCTATATACATATAGTATACCCTCCACTCACATCAGCTGTTGCCCGACGAGCCTCAGAGACCTCATCAGTCCTCGTTAAGAGTCTCTCCTGAAGATCCTCAACTCGTTTGTTCAATTTATTAGCTCCTCCTCCTGTACTGCCCCCTCCTTCTCTTAGATCCTATCAATAATCACTAATGAGTGAGTCATTAGTGTAGGCTCACCCTCTCCAGTTCATTGTTCTGGTATTCCAGTCTAGTGATGTCCTTCTTTAGGTTCTCCACTTGATCAAACAGCCGCCCGTCTGGTGATAAAGGAATAGAACGAGTATGTTTGCTGTTGGTATTACTTGTGTCTTACGTGATAGTATGAGCTCTTTGAAGCAGCTAGTCTCTTTGCTGTTCCTTTCTCTTAGTTTTCTCAGAATATGCAACTTCCATGATGAATCACCGTCCGACATTTTGATTTTCAGCTGATTTTTAGTCAGTCACACCTTATAATGGGTGTGGTAGATAGTTGACCATCTTTAATAAGTGCTCTGCGCATGCGCAATATGAAAATATAAAACAAATAAACAATCAGCAGAGTCAGGCTAAAACAGTAGGAGATTGAGGTTGAGAAGCAAGCGGAGAGGCAGTTTTAGCTTATCACGGTGGTATAACTGGCCTGAAAACGCAAGATGATTTATCCTAGTCTATATAAAGGCGGAAACCATCGCACCAGATCAAAAAAGAGTGGAGCGGCCCTGGACTTTAGCTACCTCTATTTAGTCTTACAACTTTTCTGAGTACTAGAAATGGACAATCACGAAGCGATCAATGCCACAGGCACCATAGATACTGTAAAGAAGATTGAAATCTGGCAAATAAGTCTTGATCAGCCTTGTACACAAGACAACAATTTAAGCGCTCTTGTGATAGGAAGATTCCCAGTATTTGGCGATGTGCCTTTTGGCGGTCTAGTTGTCACAAGAAATGCCGTCCCCAAAAATGTCGTTGTCGGGAACTGAGAATTGAACTCCTTACCTCTGTTATTATTGTTTTTATATTTTCCTATTTATGAACTGTTAAAGCTTCATTTTTTTCAAGTATATATATATGTAATATTATGTGTGGTCAACATTTCTCTTACTAACCAGGATTTGAATATCGATTTTAAAATTTGTGTGGTGCATTTTTAAAATTTTGTTGAAGTCCAATTCTGCATGTCCAATAGAAAATAATAAAAATCTCTGAAAACTATATAAATTCAGCTAAAAACTATACTAATGATTAACACAAATAATAATGATATAATAGTCCTCCTCAAAGAGTTTTCTAAGGAGCATAAGTAGTAGCATAGCCACCTGTCTGGTTCCCAATCATATTAATTGGAGTTTTACCATCAGTAATGAGAACAGACTGTATACCTAAACTCTGTAACAAACAAGCCTAGAGGAGGAGAGAGAGAAGAATCATTATAAATAAACTAACACACCCAATGTGAACAAACACTGTATTAATGTATACTGTACCTTTGATTCTGGTCCAGCTTTAGCAATACGGGATATAGTCTGTTTACCCATAGAACTAACCAATGTACTGAACTTAGACACCTATTACAATAGATTGACATTAATTATCATAACAATACAGTAATACTTATAAATGATTTATGTTGAAAACACAATGACAGCACAAAATGATAATGATATACTTCAATGTTGCTGAGATCTTTAGCTCTCTTTATTTGCAGTTCATTCTGTTCCCTCAAGAACTGAACCTCAGCCTCTTGCATCTGATCAGAGAATAGAAAGGGAAACACATAAGAGAAGGAATAGCGAGGGAACACACATGAAAGAGGGTGTGTGTGTGTGTGTGTGTGTGTGACTACGTTTTTCAGATATTTCTTTTGTATCATTCCCAGGAGTTCTGTCATAACAAAGGACTGTATTAAGAGGACAGGCCCAAAACTATAACAGGGCTGGCAGAGTGGATAACATTATACATATACTGTATGAATTGTAGATGAAGTGTGGACTCACTTGGTAGATATTTCAATTGCCATTTGCACAGATTTAGATAGAGAGTCCCTCATATGATGATCAATTGGTTCAATACTTTGAATATCAATATTAGTGATCACCTACACAATACATCATAAGCCACTATACAAGTAGGAGCAAAGCAAATTCTGTAGAGCTGAATATTTTTGTGGGGTCAAGCTTTGGTGATTATAGCAAAGTAGCTATATACATGTATTTCATATTTATAATCTTTTATAGGTAGAGGAATTGAATCAAATAAAGAGAAGAGAAGAAAGAGTAAGAACTGTGTAGTTCATTAAACTTTGAAAGGGCTTCAGGCTTCTAAAAGGACAGATGTGACAAATGAATATCATTATGCTATTTAGCATTGTTTTGCCTTGTTTTGCACAAGACATAACTTTCCCAATTGGCATACTGTAAGTCATACATGTATGTATCATTAGTAAGAGCAAACTTATGGATGTGAATGACTAAGTTAAAAATATTTACAACTACTCACCAGGTTATTAGCAGTGAATATCACTTCTTTATTAACTTCTCCATCAACATTCTTACCAAACACAGCAGCAGTTATAATATCGGCTGAATGCTTGTGGAACTGTTCAAATGGTATAGAGGCTACTTTACCTCTTACTTTACTAGCTGTGAAAAATAAGAGGGAGCCATATAACTGATATACAGCATACCAAGAGTAATTATCTACTATTGAGCATACATATGACACATATAACTAAATTAAGAATTTATATAATGTGTTGTCTTGGTCAATAACTTTTAACAGATTGCTGATCTTATGAGTTGTGTTGTAAAACTTGTATTGTACTGCTATGCACATACAGTACATGTATAAACTCATGGCATTAATACACATATAATGAATACAGTACAATACAGTCCAGACCACTTACCAACTTCTCTGCAAGCAAATCCAATGAAGTCTGGAACACTGAACAGCATAGCCTCACTCTCTGGGTTACCTCTCTCAACCTTAAGAGGAGGAGAGAGAGGAGGAGAGAGGAAGGAGAGAAGAGAGGGAATGAAATTATAGTCCATGTGTGTCCTTACTCTGAATTCATTGTTCATTGATACAGCAATTTTAAGACGAGCATGATCTGATGTCTCTACCTATAGATAACAAGAAAAACAACTAAGGAACAATACATTCATCATCAATTTCTCTTTTTCTAATAGACAGCAGTTAGTCCCACGTAGTCAGACACACCCCAAAGTCAAAAAAGGGAGGAGTCTGGCTACATGAGACTAGGTAGCAGTATGACCAATTTCCACTGGCTGCCCAGTAGCAAGAGTAAAATACCTAAAGGTACTTTTATTACTTTCAGGTATTATTTTATTCTTGCTAGTAGAAACCATAGATAAATGTATATCTATGCAGAAAAGGAAATGCAAAAATTCTCAACTTTAGTGATACCGGATGTGGCCATGTCCAGCAATGAGTGGACACGGATTAGTATACTGAGCAATTATCTCCGTATACTACTGGTTGACTTTATACAGGGCAGGAATGGATATTTCCATTTACTAGGCTATATCTTTCTTCAGAATAAGTCTCATCAATTTGCGCACTTCAGTAGCTGTTCTCCATAATTATACCTGTGTTCCTGCTAAATATGACAGCACTTGGAGTAACTTTGTGTGGAACATTTACAGATTAAAGATGAGGCAGTCAGTGCCGCCATTTTGTCATTCCTTTATGTATGTATGATAAATTTTTTACTTTTTGAATGGTTATATCTAAATTTCAAACAATTTTTGACAAATTGCGCACTTATTTTGTGAAAGTACAACATTTTTACTGCCCAATCATGCAAAAAAGATAAAGAAATTCAAAACTTTGTTCGGAACTTTTGTCTTCTAAAGGTGAAATAATTTTAGTCATCTCAGTGATAACGGGTGCAGCAAAAAGAGTGAACAAGTGCTTTTCTCTTCTCATAGGAATAATAAAGTAAAACTAAGAGTGCTTAACAGCTATACAAGCAAATCATGTCTCTAGATCCTTTAAAGTAATAATAAGAAGGCCGTTTGTTAGTGGATGAGTCTTCTTGCGCCACGCCTGCCACTTTAACAATAGAATATGAAAAAACTACCATAACCAATTGCATTAAGTAGCATTCAAGAAGCTCCAAGTATCTAGTGAAGTCCCATCCATGAACCAGAAAGACGTTAGCAGGCTTTGTAGTGAAGCTTCCTATCAATCCACCACTGCTGAGCTGCCGTTGCTATGGTAATTCCAATGAATATCATTAAATTAATGTGACCGGAAGTTCCATTGCAATTGCTATGCTGGACATGCCACCTACACAAACAGCCCAGACCGTATATAAAGGACTGTGGAAATGCGCAAGTGCAGTTGCTTGAGAAGCTCAAGCTCCTAGAATGCAGGGACAAAAGACCAGCGTCTGAGCCGATACTACTGTGAGACAAGGACTTACCAGCAGTTGCCTGAAGGGCTCAAGGAGTAGTTTGCCAAGTTCGATTATAGCTGTCGTATGGTCAGGCGGGTACCCGCCTGCTTTGGCTCAGAAACTACTGATACTTGCCACTGCTCTTTCTACTGTGCTAAACCAATAGCTGAGACAGGGGGAGATCAGGCCTGCGAGATGGACTTTCTGACAGGGGCTGCAGCGGAGCCTACGAACTGCCCGTACTTTCTGACCGAGGCCTGCGAGCCTACCGACTTTCCGTACTTTCTGACAGAGGCGTGGGAGCATCCTGACTTTGCGTACTTTCTGTCGGAGGTCTGCGAGCCTACGAACTGCCCCGACTTTCTGACAGGCGAGGGCTCGGAGCCTGTCGATTTCGTGGACTTTCTGACAGAGGCCTGCGAGGTGCACTTTCAGACACAGGCCTACGGACAGGGAGCTGGAGATCTGCAGAGCAGGGGCTCCTTTGTACCAGGAGCAGATTTAGCACCTGGAAGAGCAGATGAGAAAAGCCTCCTCGTTACTGGAGTGATTAAACAGACTCTAGCAAAAGATAAAAGCTTCCTCGTTGGAGTGATCGAAGAGACTCTACACAAAAAGCCATTATCAACCGGCACCGTTCAGACTACTTTGTGTGGATAGCAAATTCAATACAAACTGTTTCGTCCTTTTTCAATTATTATTGACTACTATTATACATGATTGGTGTTTCTTTTTTCAGGTGATATGTAAAATTATAAAATTTATGAGCCGGTTTTCATCAGAGCAACACATGCACATGATACCCTTAGCCTTAGATTGAAACATGAATGAAAAGGATATTATATCACTTATTGCGCTGAGAAATTAACAAGAGGCCAGTAGTGCAGGAGCATGCACTTACTGTAATATGGTCAGATATAAAGTCAGGACCTAGCATGAGGCAAATAGTCTTCAGGGCATTCTCCTTCTTTGGTTTACCAGCTGAAAATAACAATAAAGAGACACCCTCCCCTAGCTGTCCCCTCTCCTCTCCTCCCTCTCTCTCCCTCACCACTCAAACTGAGGACATTAAAGTTCTCATGAGGATCCAGGACTACAAGATCAGGACCAAATACAACCCGGGCTGTCTTCTCTATATAATTGTACACCTAAAGTCAGTGTTGTGTTGCATAGGCAGATGTATCAGTATCATAAGTAGACTCACTTGGACTGCACAGTTACTGGGGCACCTGTAAGTAACTACACGAGTCTTGTCACGTTTCTATGAAGAAAGAGGAGGACAAGAAGAGAGAGGGAAAAGAGAAGATTTGTCTGTAAATTGTTTTTTAAACATGCATGTACTCATGTGGCTGTATGCAAACGTATTGAAGAGAAAGAATGAGTGCAAACTACAGCCAAAGGTATGTACTGATTATATAATTCTTACATTTCCCTTAAAGAGCGAAGGGTCTTTAGCTCCATCAAAATATGCTATCTTCCTAATATTGGCATCACCAACACCACCACCCTCCCTACAATGAGAAGAATAGAGATACTTTGTTGGTTTTCAATACCATCACAACAGAATCATTATAATAATATCTGGGATTACAGTTGACACCAGAAAATATCCATCCTGTCCCTAACCCTATACTAACTAGCCCCAAGCTTGGATAAAGGAGGAGCCCTGGCTGCAGTAATGATAACAATACTGCCAGAACACAAGGCTATAAAGAGGATAAGGGCCTATAAGGAGGGACTACAGAAATTATTCAGTTTTGCAGTTGTGTTACAGAACTTACAGCAACTCTTATCAGAGAGGAGCAGAGAGAAGCTCATGGGAGATAGCCATCTCAAATTCAAGTCAACCATTACTTTAACATTTCTTCTGCTAGTGGAGTCAGTTCTTTCTTATACAGTTCCTCAGCAGCTTGCAATAGATAAGACTGAGGGCCCAATATAGCACGAACCTATTGGACACACCACCAGTGTTAGTATTAATATAGCACTGTACTGTATTGTACTGTATTGGACACACCACCAGTGCTAGTATTAATATAGCACTGTACTGTACTGTACTGTATTGGACACACCACCAGTGTTAGTATTAATATAGCACTGTACTGTATTGTATTGGTTTACCTGTCCTGACTGAACATTTCTAACATAAATCCCTTCATTCTCATTCAATGGAGTAGCCTTCCTACAATAGAGAGATAGGAACTATAACTTAAAAGTATTCCTCATCACACTATCAGCCTGTGACAGTGGACTTCAAAGGCTTGGACCATTCCTAACACAACTATTATATAGGTGCTCTCCCCAAATACTCCTAGTGAAATCAATGGTCATTTGTTCTTTAATGTGACCCCACTCTAAGCTGTGGTCTAAACAAAAGCCAATCAATTCATACAAGCACTTACACCACTGCATGATATTAAAATTTGACATTACTAGGCGAATGTAAACCATTGAGGGGCGAGCAAAACGATTAAAATCTTGATTTTCAATTAGCAATGTACAATGTCTATATAGATTGATGTAGTCACATATTAAGACTAGTGTTGATGTCAATATACTGATGCAAAGCATTGCAGAACTTTCATCAGTGGAAGGTAATTTCATACTATGAGCTTGCTCTTCAAGCTTCATGAGTTAAGAATTTCTGCAGATATAAATAGCAGTCACTGTCTCACAACTTGATCTTCTTTCTGATGGATAAGGGATCATGATTACAGACCTTGATGATTATATAGCTGCTTTGTTAACCTTCTTTCTGCTAGAGAAGTGTCTGGATAACAGATGAGTCTTATCCTGCTGCAAGTAAGCTGAAGAATTGCTCCCGTTTCATAGCCTTTATAGTCACCATTTTGCAATTTGTTTCATTGCAACCACACCCACATAAATGAAAATATTTCATCAGAGTACTACCGCATTAGATCATTGACATTTAAATAGATAGTAGTGCACACGTTGGGTGTGACCAGAATAGGCGTGACTGAAGACGTACGTACATACATACATACATACATACAGAAGAGTCTCGCTTAAGTGGGGCTCGCTTTTGCTCGCCCCAATTATTAATGTAATGATGTCTATACGTGTACTTTCATAAACAGTACTGACGAATACTAACCTCCTCTGTATGCTCCCAATCTCAGTTCTAGGTATATAGTCAGTTGGTCCATGAACCATCCACCTATCACCAGGAGTACGATGGACTTTACTACCTACATATAATAGAATAGTGTACAATAACCTACATGTACAATACTGCATGTAAACAACCAATTATGTTTCTCCCTCTCTCGGTTAAAGCCCATTACCCACCCACAATAAATTTGTCACAATAATGCTGATTCATGGGGCAGCAACTACCATTGTCACAGAATTAATAAATCTCTCTCCAATTATAGTCATACACCTGTCCTGTCTATCACAAGTCACCATTACTTACCATCTTCGGTAATATCAAATTCTTCTTGAGCAGTGACAAGAAGAGCTTCATCAGATTCTAATAAAATAGCATCTTGTATCCCTCTCTCAAACTTCTCACCTACAAATAGGAAACAAAGGGAAAGAACCCACATACATGTACATGTGCACAAAAGCTGACATGCACACACACACACACACACACACACACACACACACACACACACACACACACACACAC
>NW_003547078.1:8793-11096 GCF_000090795.2 Amphimedon queenslandica | reverse complement strand
ATTACAAATCATCATAATAAAATCAATACTTAATCAATATTAATCAGTTACCAGGATGAAGGAAGAATGTCTTGGGTCCTTTCCTCAGTTCCCTACAGCCAAGACGTGGTCTACCATCATCACCAAGAGGATTAACAACCACACAATACTGATGGTGAGATAAAACAGTCAACTGGACCTCATTGACAACCTCCTGCAGGATATACATACAAGTAATAAGACTAATCCTGTAGATGTTCTATTTGAATTTGTTAGTCCCAGCCCTAACTTCTTGGTCCAGCCTACAGGTATGTGTTGTTTAAAGTTTATCTATAACATGTCTGCGGGTACACTGTACTGATTCAGTGTCATCATTATAATAAACTATGAATATTGTTAGTGGCTAGTAACAAAAATTACATTAATTGCTACTAATTAGAGAAAGAGAGATAAAGGGATAACAATCAAGTCACAGGTGTATGACAACAGCCCAAGGTATAATAGTAATGTGTCAAGGGTGCTGCAAGTGTCTCACAAATACAAGTTTATAATATGTAATTTGATACACATTATCACTTATAGCAAATACATACTGTACTATAATGACAATCAACATACTGTACTACATCTCATACTACTACCATTTTTCATGCAAGGGTAAAGTGTAACTATAGTTGCAACTAGAAACATGTGTAACTAAGAATGAATATATGGACCACTGAATATAGGGACACTGAAGAATACTGTGCCAAGGTGCATATACACTATACATGTAACTATCAGGTATTAGCTGTATTACTGTTAAACGCTGACCTTTTCTGGTTTGGGTAAGTAGGTCAATGGTCCTCTCAGCTGCCACTCATCCCCAGCCTTATGAGCTGGAGCAGTATCAGTCTCCTCCATATCAACCAGAGCACTCAAGTGTATCCCATGATCTGCTTTTATGGTTGGGAGACGCTTAATAGCACGAGAATAATCTAATGGAGAGAGAGAGAGAAAGGAGAGATGAGGATGAGTGAAATACTCTTTTGTGTTGGATGCATAATAGTATATGTTTGTATAAATTGACTAGTGATTTCAGAAAAGATACTGTTTTCATGATATCAAGTAGATTATTTATAAACTAAACATAAACAAACACTGTTGATAAACATACATGTAGTGTGAACTATGGACCTACTGTAGGCTATAGCCATTAGTCTCCTTGCAGTTAATAATCACATTAATAATGAATGATACATTGCAATGGAATAAATGAATTAGGAAATGAACAATGAGAGAGAAAGTGAGAGTGAGAGGAGGGGAGAGAGGGGGAGAAGGAGAGTCATAATAGCAACCTACCAGTTGCACTGCCACTCTCAGGTAATCTCTCTCCAGGAAACAATGGGAAAGGATCCTAAAGTAAATGACAAGAACATTAACATTTATATTTAAGCAGCAAGCATTAGCTAATGATGTTATGCAGCTAATTACAAACAATAGGCAGCATGTGTTGTGTCCACAAGGGGAATCAGGGGAATTCCCTAACAACAGAGGGAGGGTCAATGAATAGTAATGTAATTAAAGGCTTAGAAAATAATTTTCCTGCCTAAAGTAGCAGTAATAATAAGTATTTTAAAAGTAAATGTATGCCATTTAACAATAATTGTTAATAACTTTCACTGAATTTTCTTTAACTCACTGTGTCTCCTTCTTTGATAGTTCATCATCTTTGGATCGTACCTGACTTGACAGTTCAGTAACTTTAACCATTGCCTATACAATACAATACATGTTACATATATATGTACATGTACAACCTTTAAATAAATAATACTGTACAAGATGATTTATTGGTGGGAGTAATATTCAGCAAATTTTCCTATGGAAAGAAATTGGTGGGTTTTATATTGGTGATTTCTTCATAGAACCACCAATCACCAATATTTATTCCTTGCCAATAAATCATCTTGTACAGTAGTACTACCTCACTCACAATAATAATACATGTACATACTACATACACATTACCACCCTCATATACATAGGATGCCCCATATACATATACGTATAGTAAACCCTCCACTCACATCAGCTATTGCCCGACGAGCCTCAGAGACCTCATCAGTCCTCGTTAAGAGTCTTTCCTGAAGATCTTCCATTCGTTTGTTCAATTTATTAGCTCCTCCTCCTGTACTGCCCCCTCCTTCTCTTAGATCCTATCAATAATCACTAATGAGTGAGTTATTAGTGTAGGCTCACCCTCCCCAGTTCATTGTTCTGGTACTCCAGTCTAGTGATGTCCTTCTTTAAGTTTTCCACTTGATCAAACAGCCGCCCGTCTG
>NW_003547078.1:7335-8783 GCF_000090795.2 Amphimedon queenslandica | reverse complement strand
TAGCTCCTCCTCCTGTACTGCCCCTCCTTCTCTTAGATCCTATCAATAATCACTAATGAGTGAGTTATTAGTGTAGGCTCACCCTCTCCAGTTCATTGTTCTGGTACTCCAGTCTAGCGATGTCCTTCTTTAGGTTTTCCACTTGATCAAACAGCCGCCCGTCTGGTGATAGAGGAATAGAACGAGTGTATTTGCTGTTGGTATTACTTGTGTCTTACGTGATAGTATGAGCTCTTTGAAGCAGCTAGTCTCTTTGCTGTTCCTTTCTCTTAGTTTTCTGAGTACATGTATCACCTTCCGACATAATGATAATGGCTAAGTGGGTGTGGTAAACTACATTAATTATTTAGATCATCATCTAATAACTTTAATAGATTTAATTGGTTTATCTACGCATGCGCATAAAAAAGGCGCCAAGAAATGGAGAATTGTAGGAGAAAGCAAGCCAGATACAGGCCTTTTGAAGGGAAAATGATTTACCCTAGTCTATATAAAGGGCGGTGACAAATTGCACCAAACAAAAAGGGAGCCGCTTCTTTGGACTCTAGCTACCTCTGTCAAGACTTACCACAGATACTACACTTCTTTTCCGAGAAATGGATTACAATTGTGAAGCGATCAATCCCATAAAGAAGAAAATCTGGCAAATAAGCCTCGATCTGCCATGCATCGAATACAAGAATTCAAGAAGCGCTCTTGTTATAGGAAAACTTCCCGTGTGTGGCGAGGTGTCTTCTAATCATCTTGGCAGTCTAGTTGTCCCAAGAAATGCTGTCCCCAAAAATGTTGTTGTTGGGGATTAGAATTGAACTCCTGGGCCCTGTTATTTGAATTGTCGAATTTTCCTATTTAACTTTTCAACCTCTTATAGTATATAAGTATAATTGTATCTATTTTTTAATTTTTAATGCGGTCATTCAAATTTAAAGCGGCTATGGTAATTTTAAACTTTTTTGTATAGTGCATTTTTCAAATTTCTGTTATAGTCCCGCCATATACTATCAACTTGCATGCAAAAATAGAATAATAATATATCTGAAAACTATATAAATCCAGCTAAAAACAACTAATAACTAACACAAATAATGATATAATATTCCTCCTCAAAGAGTTTTCTAAGGAGCATAAGTAGTAGCATAGCCACCTGTCTGGTTCCCAATCATATTAATTGGAGTTTTACCATCAGTAATGAGAACAGACTGTATACCTAAACTCTGTAACAAACGAGCCTAGAGGAGTGGAAGAGGAGGAGAGGGAGAGAAGAATCACATGACCAGTACTCAATAGAAACCAACCCACCCAACGTGAACAAACACTGTATTACTGTATACTGTACCTTTGATTCAGGTCCAGCTTTAGCAATACGGGATATGGTCTGCTTACCCATAGAACTGACCAATGTACTGAACTTAGACACCTATTATAATAGATTGACATTAATTATCATG
>NW_003547078.1:5896-7325 GCF_000090795.2 Amphimedon queenslandica | reverse complement strand
ACCGCCTATGTGCTGAGGTCTTTAGCTCTCTTTATTTGCAGTTCATTCTGTTCCCTCAACAACTGAACCTCAGCCTCTTGCATCTGATCAGAGAATAGAAAGGGAACACATAAGAGAAGGAATAGAATGGGAACACACATGAAAGGTTTGTGTGTGTGTGTGTGTGTGTGTGTGTGTGTGTGTGTGTGTGTGTGTGTGTGGAGAGAGGAAGGATAATAAAGCGAGTGACTAACTTTAGTTTGACAAGTAAGTTCGGCCTCCATTTCAATTCTTGTTGCTTCTGCCTTTAACTTAGCCACTACAGGGGGACAAGGAAGGAAACATGACATTATCAACATTCAAATGTGTGAATTTATACATGTACATAATGGGTCAAAAGGTCAAAACAGTTGGAATGTGGCATATGGACTGCAAAACCACAATCAGTGTGTAATTAATACTAATTAGGCTGTTTGTTGTACAGCTACATGGAAACTACAGGTTAATATTGACTCTCACTTACATTCAATAGCACTTTGTCCTTCAATGAGAAGTCTCTCAGCTTGAGCCTACAATAGACAAATGAAATAATAGAGAAATTATACTACCAAGTACCAACTATTACATACTGTATCATACAATCTCAACATTGCATACATGTACTTGTACATACAGTATAACCTATACCCTGTACATGTTCATACAGTATAACCTATACACTGTACATGTACATACAGTATAACCTATACCCTGTACATGTTCATACAGTATAACCTATACCCTGTACATGTACATACAGTATAACCTATACACTGTACATGTACATACAGTATAACCTATACACTGTACATGTACATACAGTATAACCTATACACTGTACATGTACATACAGTATAACCTATACACTGTACATGTACATACAGTATAACCTATACCCTGTACATGTACATACAGTATAACCTATACACTGTACATGTTCATACAGTATAACCTATACCCTGTACATGTACATACAGTATAACCTATACACTGTACATGTACATACAGTATAACCTATACACTGTACATGTACATACAGTATAACCTATACCCTGTACATGTTCATACAGTATAACCTATACCCTGTACATGTACATACAGTATAACCTATACACTGTACATGTACATACAGTATAACCTATACCCTGTACATGTACATACAGTATAACCTATACACTGTACATGTTCATACAGTATAACCTATACCCTGTACATGTACATACAGTATAACCTATACACTGTACATGTACATACAGTATAACCTATACACTGTACATGTACATACAGTATAACCTATACACTGTACATGTACATACAGTATAACCTATACACTGTACATGTTCATACAGTATAACCTATACCCTGTACATGTACATACAGTATAACCTATACCCTGTACATGTACATACAG
>NW_003547078.1:0-1775 GCF_000090795.2 Amphimedon queenslandica | reverse complement strand
GTTAAAGTAAGTAGATCGATGGCATATGTTATTGCTACTACCAACTCACCAGGTTATTGGCAGTAAATATCACTTCTTTATTAACTTCTCCATCAGCATTCTTACCAAACACAGCTGCTGTTATAATATCAGCTGAATGCTTGTGGAACTGTTCAAATGGTATAGAGGCAACCTTCCCTCTTACTTTACTAGCTGTGATATAAGAAGGAAACATATTATACAAGTAGATTGAGACGTGTTATATTGTGGCTGATGATATACAAAGGAGGTTTGAGTTGTCTTGGTCAATTAGCCTATTCACTGGGTTGTGTTGTACTGCTATGCACATGAATGGTGTCTACTTTTGATGGTATGATAAACACAGGATACAATGTAATACTGACAGACTAGCAAGAGTGAGCCCACTCTTGATACTAGGCCAACTCACCAACTTCCCTGCAAGCGAACCCAATGAAGTCTGGAACACTAAACAGCATAGCCTCACTCTCTGGGTTACCTCTCTCAACCTTAAGAGGAGGAGAGAGAGGGAATGAGGTATAGTCCAGCATGAATGTGTGTCCTTACTCTGAATTCATTGTTCATTGATACAGCAATCTTAAGACGAGCATGATCTGATGTCTCTACCTATAGGTAATGAAAAGAAAAACAACTAAGGAACAATACATTCATGAAAGTACTATTTTCCCTGACCATTGAACCAAACTTATATGGTGAGCAAGCAATGTAGCATTATAAACTAATAGTCCGACAAAAAGAATATCTCAATTAATGAGGCCGTTCCATAAAATTCATAGAATGTTAATAATCTACATAATTATGTGTACGTGTCCGTACGTACGTGTTGACATTACGATGACGATAATTATTAATATTATTGCTATGGTTACAAAATTTAATGAGCGTGCGCACGGTGCTGCAGCGCTGGGGCCGGGTATATAAATAAAGCCCGAAGTTTTATTTGAGTGGACTAAGCCATAGAGTAGCCGTGTCTGTAGTAGTATATGTAGAAAGTAGTAGAAACAAGCGAAAATCACTTAGCAAACATTTGCTAGATCTATTACACTAAAGTGTCAGGGGAGAGTTCAAACCAGCTAAGGAAAGGCGAAGCTAACATTGCAGTTATCATCTTAGTCGCAAGAGCTCATGAGATAGAGAAACAAGACGACATGGCGAGGCCGCTACCCAGCTTTATCTCCTATGACTGCACTACTGCTGCCTGCTCCATCTCTAACCAAACTGAAGAGCACGAAGACTACTCGTCTTTGTACTTTATCGAACCGATCACAGAGACAGCGGGAGACCTAGTGCATAAGAGCTCGCTCGTCACTGGAGTGGCGGCTTGTAGAGCAAAACAAGAACTGGAAAGGAGCCAACTAGTCACTGGAAAGATTGAACACAAGATCCTGCACCACAGGCCATCAACAGCCGCTCAGAAAACTTTGCTCATTAACGAAGTTTTTGTTTGTAAGAAATCTTAAACAAAATTAATGTGCTACTATATATAGTGTGATTTTTGTAAGGAATACAATGCTTTACTACCACTTCTTATAATGATGATTTTGATGTGTAAAAAAACTATAATTTTAAATGACATATAATTTAAATTGACACTTAACAATTCAGCATGCATTAAGCTGAGCTGAGAATCATCAGAGAATAAAGGTATCATTGTTCCAGCATCAGAGCACATGTGACATCCTTATCATTAATGCACAAAAGGCAATCACTTGTTGCAAGAGAAAAATTTTTTAGCTCTTGTTCACTGTGTTTATCAT
>NW_003547077.1:30766-32650 GCF_000090795.2 Amphimedon queenslandica | reverse complement strand
ATACACACTGTCAGTTGATCCATCAACAACCACCACTGAACTCACTCCTACAACTACATTTACTAGCACACAATCAACTACTAGTACCATCAGTACTGCTAGTAGTTCTAATGTTGTTCCTGTTATATCAGGAGCTATTGGAGGAATAATATTATTGATTATAATAATAATGATGACACTAATAACAATATCTTTAGCAATCAAGAAACAAAATAGTAATAAATATTTTAATGATTTTATTTATGATTTTTTATTCTACAGATAATTATAAAGTATCTAAAAAGCAAGTTACTTTAAATGTATTATTGTTATTATTATATTACAGTATTGCAGTTACTCCTACATATGATGAGATCATTGTTAAACCAACTACTACTACTGGAGTACCAATATATGATACACCAATGGAACTACAGGCTAATACTGCTTATGATGTTATTAATAAAGATATAATTAATGTACATAATAATGATGCATATGGACAAATAATGATGTAACATTGTCTATTTTGATATGAACTATTTAAATCTGTGTACTTACATTTGTGTTACATACACATTGCATTTAATGTTTATATGTGTAGCTAATAGCAAAAAAGAACAAAAGCGACATAATTATTGGAAGTCAATAATAATATTATTGTCCTGAGTAAACATTTTATTGTTTATTCTAGCATAAACTGCTCAGTTCTCATTCCTCTTATACTAATGGCTACTGCACTGGTATCTACTGGTGTTGATCTTAATTAACTTATCTTACTCTCTGCAGTAACATTGGTTCAAACTCTCCATTTTATAGTCCGGTGTGTCCTAGTGATATGCTAAGACATGTACATCAACAGTTTATTTCTATTGTATTACAGGTTACTTAAGAAAAGTGTTGCATACACTACACAATGACATTAGTACACACATCACTTTAATACAATAAATAAATCAATTTTACTTGAAATACATTTACATGTACATACCTTTGATCTTCAGTGACTTCATGCTATTGGTGTACATTAGGCCAGAAAAAATCATTTTTAAGTCCTTCACTAAACCACATTATGTACATGTAACCATACTCAGTATTACATGATTATTATTATTACTAATATTATCGGTATTACTATTATTAATATTATTGTATTTTATTAGTTGTTGGAGTGTATTCTGAATTGGAACCAAGTGATGGTGAAATCAATAATATTCCATACATATATTCAACTGGTAACAAGACTACTGATGTAACT
Organism: Amphimedon queenslandica; assembly: GCF_000090795.2. NCBI lineage: Eukaryota > Metazoa > Porifera > Demospongiae > Haplosclerida > Niphatidae > Amphimedon > Amphimedon queenslandica. Next base: position 31,413 of record NW_003547077.1, on the reverse strand, counting down.
CAAATTCAGGTAAATATATACTGTCTGATAATGAATGAATGAATAAAGGTCATTAGGAGAAGTTCTAATTTTTTAGTATATACAATATAATGGGAAGTTATTTCTATGTATAACTATATAGACAGTACTGTATAACAATATATAGTCTATAGCGTATATACAGTGGGTTGGTGGGGCAAACCTCAGTCCATTCACTATAGACTATCAATCCATACAATGATATCCTGTTATTATTATAAACCATACAATACAGTACTGACTCATCTATAAAACTATATTCACATATGAATGCATTGAGATGCTATGATAAACTTATATGTTATTTCAGGTGTGGCAAGTGAGTCAATTTACACAGTATATATAAACTATTAAACTGTTCTTATTCCATTTACTGATAATGGCTACTACTGCTGGTGTCTACTGGTGTCTTGTGTTGACTGGATGTATGAGTCTTACTGTATCTAGTGAGTTTATTAATGTATGTAGCATAATTATCATCATGTTGTTATATATAGCTTTAACATATGAGCAGTCTCCTTCTCCTATGGTGTGTCCTGGAGATGAACTAGTGTTTACTTGTGTGACTGTTGGTACTGGATCTGTTAGATGGAGACTAAATGGAAATGATGGACAAACTCTCTTACTAG
>NW_003547077.1:21136-30424 GCF_000090795.2 Amphimedon queenslandica | reverse complement strand
TATTACTATTACTGGACTACCTCTTATTAATGGATACTACACTGTTAGTATCATTCCTGTTAATGTTATTGGATATGGACCATCAGCTACTGTTAATGGTATTAACAGTTGATTTTAAGAACCCATCAATTGTTGTCATTAATAGTCAGTGTAACTGTTACTCCTACAGTGACCACTAGTTCAATTACTAATGTTCCATCATCAGGTCTGTACAGTTAATTCATTAGTACATGATATATTGTATACTATTATTAGTTACATTAACTACTGATATTAGTACCAGTACATCAGTTACAGTTATATCATCTACTTCAAGTAAGTGCTAGCTTTATTCCATTAATTAATTATTGCAGTAACAGTTACAGTGTCTTCAACAATTCATGAACAATCATCATCCTTTATTTCAGCTACTGGTACATCAACTGGTACTACTAGTATGAGTACACCAACAATAACTGTATCAACTACTGCTGCTGGTTCTAATGCTGTTCCAATTATATCTGGAGCTATTGGAACAGTATTTGTTATAATAATAATAATTATTATTATATTGGTGTTAGTGATACTGGCAATCAAGAAACAAAGAAGTAAGTTTGATTACTATAATCACTTTTAATTATTGCTATTTTGCTATTATGTATACAGGAAAAAAATATAAAATATCTAAAAAGCAAGTTTACATCTATATTTATGTATTTTATGTATTATCAAACCCACAGTAGGGCTAATGCAGTAGCTACTCCTACATATGATGAGATCATTGTTAAACCAACTACTACTACTGGAGTACCAATATATGATACACCAATGGAACTACAGGCTAATACTGCTTATGATGTTATTAATAAAGATATAATTAATGTACATAATAATGATGCATATGGACAAATAATGATGTAACATAAATCTAGTCTATTTTGATATGAACTATTTAAAGCTGTGTATTTTTGATTGTATAATTATTAATGAAACATGACATTTTTAGAAATTGTTGTTCAGACAAAATGTTAGAATTTTATTTAATGGCCTTAGTTTGAAAGAGGTTGGAAAATGTCCTTGAGTATATCAGCTATTTTGTGCATACACACACATTGCATTTAATGTTTATACATGTAATAGCAAAAAGAACAACAACAACATAACTATTAGAAGTCATGTAATGTCCTGAGTAAATGGTATTATTGTTTATATATTCTAACAGTATAAACAGTTCAGTTCTCATTCCTCTTACTACTAGCTACTGCTACTGGTATCTACTGGTGTGAGTGGTGTCTATTATCATAGATATTAAGAATCCTACTCATTTTTTGTTTTTCTTCAATTTTTATGTATCTAGTACATCAGGGACTTTGGCCTAAATTTCAAACAATCTAAAAAATTTATAAAAATCCAATTTTGATCAGAATTAGCTCAAATTTTCTATGCAACATAAAAATGGAGAAATCTCCTGTTTTCAATTTTGGCAAAATTTGGCCCAAGACTAAATCTATCTGTCCCAGTTTTGATTTTGATCAGAATTAACTCAAACTACTCACTACTAGGACCTAATGTGATTGCTATCATTGTAGATGATCAATTGTTATTAATTTTGTATAAAATCACTTCATTAATTTTAGTATTATTTATTATTTTTTGTCAATAACTTATACTTCTAGTTTCATTGTTATTGTCAATTAGTCACAATAAACAATTCATTGTTTATGATAATGTAATGAATGTGTACTGAACTGACTATCAACAACAATAACAACAACAATAGTAGAAGTAGATCTAGTGAACAGTAACAATAATTGGGATAAGAATTATATATATAGGGAAGAGAGGAGAAAAAACACGTATCATGGAATATAGTTAATACATTACAATACAATAACAAACACACTGACTCAAAGAGAAAGACATACTGTACCATCATGTTCTAAGGCCTTTTCACACTGGTCCACTTTTGATCCAGAATTGAGATGAAATCCAGGATTAAAACAGGATTAGCTTGTTCACACTTGTCTTGAATCAGGATTGAAGCTAGATCCAGTCAATCCACATCCAGAGGTGGATTGAGGTGGATCAATCTTAATAATAATAATAATAAATGATTTTTTAACTGTAAAAACATAATATAGAACATGAACTAATGAGCAATGTCAAAAAACAGTTAAAGGCTGGCTGCAACTTGTACAGCAACGATTAAAATTAGAGTTAATAGTTATGAGCTAAATGACAATTTCCACAAGGACATACATAGTGATAAGAACATAAATTAGTACTTGTTCCACAGATGACTATAAATAAAATTTTTAAGAGAATTTAAAGGAGTTGTTAGACTTTAGTTACTAACTATTTATTTATCATATAATATCAACTCAGAGTTAACAACAAAACACGATTAGTGGTGATAAAGGAAAGGAGACAGAAGAAAGTAGTAATGGACACAAGAGAGAGAATGAATTCTAATGTGCGCATGCGTGAAAAATAATTACAAAAATAATAATAATGAATAATTATCAGTCTACTGTAAAACATTAAGATAATAATACTAATGATCAATTTTACCCTTCACTATAGAGTCTTAAGGAGAGAGAGAGATCATGCAAGAAAAGGAAGGCTGGAAGACTGTTCCACAAACGAACCACTCTGTTGAAGTAAAAATGTCAAGTGCTAGACAGACACCTGTAGATGTAATTTAGTTTACCCTGACCAGGAGTTCTAGTGGCAGTGTCACTGAAGTTGATGTAATTAAAGATATTACAATTAGGTGTAATATACATTTTAACAAAAAGAGAATGACTTGAAAATCATATCAATCTTAATTAGATATTCATGATATAAACCTGTAGAAGCCAATGCAGTTTATTTCACTTTTATTTCTTTCAATTTCAGAGTAGCTTAGTGTGAACACAACCAAAGAGGATTTTAGTAGGTTGTAATTCTAGCTATTATTTATGTATCAACCAGTTAGTACAATTATGCAGGCAGTAATGGACAAAATGCATATAAAATATGTACATTTGATATTTCATCAAGTTGTAATCATCCTTTTCATCTTCATTGTACTTTTCATGAATATAAAATCAATGTTTACCAGGTCTAGATCTATGTAGTGTGGGTGTGGCAATGAGTGGCAAGAGTATTGTCATAATAGAGTTATCTATGGTATTGTGTTTATCTAAAACTGTTCAGTTCTCATTCCTCTTACTAATGGCTACAGCTGCTGGTATCTACTGGTGTCTTGTACTGACTGGATGCATGAATATTGCATCTGGTAAGTGAAAAGTGATCTTAATCAAATCAATAAATAAATACTCTTTCAATTTACTATTCTATTAGCTCCGGCTATGACCGGAAAAAACTATACCATTTTATCTTTATAGTAACAGGACAAGTTTCATTCAGTTACACTCCTTATCCTATTGTGTGTCCTGGAGATACACTAGTGATCACTTGTGTAGTGGAAGGTGGAGGAGCAGTATGGAAAAGAAATAATAAACAAGTACCTTTAAGCACTGGTCAACCAATTCCTACAATTGATGATTTCACATTAAGTATTACCAGTTTTGATAATGGTGTACTAACTAGTACTGCTACTAATCTCTCAGCTCCAGTACAATTGAATGAAAGTACTGTTAGCTGTTCAGCTGATGGAGTAAACTTTGAAACATTAACAATTACTTTAGCAGGTATGTATATAATAATAACTGAGTAATGATACAATCTATAAATTTATTATCAGGTTCACCAACAATACCAGTTAATAATATAAATATCATTCCTATCACTGATGATACATTAACCATTAACTGGAATACATCAGATCCATGTATAGACCACTATACTGTTACTATTAATAGTAACAATACACATAATGGATCAAATTTAACTGACACCACTAATATAACAATTAATGATCTTATTATTGATACTAATTATTCATTTATTATTATTCCTATTGATACTATTGGAAGAGAAGGACCTCCTTCATCATTAATACAGTATATATGGAATGGTAAGTACTATACACACACACACTCATTGTATTTCTTATAGTACCAGCTCAAGTTGTTAATATTAGTTGGGATCAGATATCAACTGATAGTATTACAATATGGTGGAATAACAATAAACTGACTCAAGTATGTTAATGTATAACATGATCATAATTTATATACAATAGGGTATACCAGTTCCTCCTACTCAGTATTACATTATTACTGTATACAATACATCAAACAGTATTATATACACTAATAATACTAATGATACTAATATTACTATCACTGGACTACCTATTACTGATACAAACTACACTGTTAGTATCATTCCTGTTAATGTTATTGGATATGGACCATCAGCTACTGTTAATAGTATGACAGTTTAATTGTACATGCAAATTCATTGATTTTAATATGTATCAAAAAATAATTATGTAGTCAATATATCTGCTACAATTAGTGCATCATCATCAGGTCTGTACAGCTAATACATTATTCATTATAATTATTATTAGTTATAGTAACTACTAATACAAGTACCAGCACACCATTAATAGTTATATCATCTATTTTAAGTAAGTGTCACTAAAGGTTTAATTAATATTAATTATGATAAATAGTTACAGTATCAGCTTCCAGCACTGACTCATTATCATCATATACTAATACAGTAACAAGCTCATCATCTACCACCGGATTCACTACTGCTCCTACAACTGTTACATCAACAGTAAAATCATCCAATATGATACCACCTACTACCAGTACTGCCAGTTCTAATGCTGTTCCTATTATATCAGGAGCTATTGGAACAGTATTTGTTATAATAATAATAATTATTATTATAGCATTAATGATATCAATGGTGATCAAGAAACAAAGAAGTAAGTATATTTTTACTGGTTTGAATTTTATCATATTTTGTGCTTACAGATACTAACAAAGCATTTAAAAAGTAAGTTATTAAATATCATAATCATTATTTTCAAACCAACAGTAGGTACAGTCCTGATGCAGCAGTTACTCCTACATATGATGAGATCATTGTTAAACCAACTACTACTACTGGAGTACCAATATATGATACACCAATGGAACTACAGGCTAATACTGCTTATGATGTTATTAATAAAGATATAATTAATGTACATAATAATGATGCATATGGACAAATAATGATGTAACATAGTCTATTTTGATATGAACTATTTAAAGCTGTGTACTTACATTTGTGTTACACACACATTGCATTTAATGTTTATATGTGTAGCTAATAGCAAAAAAGAACAACAGCGAACAATTATTGGAAGTCTGCATATATATGTGCTTCAGTGTCACCATATCATATTAATATCATGCAATATCACATTAATATCAGTTTATGCATAGATATGGCAAGTCCATATCTATGGTTTATATAAATCCATCTGTATCAATCAGTGATAAAATACTATTACATGTAATACCATAATGGTTTATACAGGCTATAAAATATAGATCTAATGTCTGCAATTACATTCGATAAGTATAATATTATAATTTTATGTTTTTTTTTCAATTTTGTATTACAGCTTCAGTTATTGCAGGTGTGGCAATGAATGTAGATTATAGCATTAGCATCATAAACAGTTTACATTCCATAGTATAAACTGTTCAGTTCTCATTCCTCTTACTGATGGCTACTACTGCTGGTATCTACTGGTGTCTTGTATTGACTGGAAGTACTTTGAGTCTTGCTGTATCTGGTAATTAAATTTGTGCTTTAACTTAATTGATATTGTACATTGTAGCTGTATTACAATTTGGTCAAACAGTTCCTATTCCTGGTACAGTATCATGTTCTGGTGATAGACTAGTGCTTACTTGTACAACTAATACTGATACTCCTGGTGGTCTACTAGTATGGAAAACTGATGATGGTGCAACACCTCAACTAGTTAATATTAGTCAACCTACTAAACAAGGGAATTTCTCAATTGAGGTTACTGCTGTTAATGGTACTATGATAACCAGTACTGCTACTATTGAATCAGTGACTGTATCACATAATGGAATTATGATTGGTTGTGCAGATGGAGCTAGTGCTGTTACTGGTACCTTTACTTATGTAACTATCAATGTAACAGGTTAAACTGAGATTATATATTATAAATTTATTATCATTTTATTAACAGGTCCACCAGTAGTACCAGTATTACATACTACAATTGCACCAATTAATAATAGTTCATTATTAATTAACTGGACAGAACAGCAACAATGTATAAGTTATTATAATATTACAATAACCAGTAATGAAACATACACTGAGAATCATACTGTCAATACATCACCAGCAACTATTCCTTCTCTTATTATTGGTACTAATTATTCATTTATTATTATTCCTATTGATACTATTGGAAGAGAAGGACCCCCTTCATCATTAATACAGTATATATGGAATGGTAAGTACTATACACACACACACACTCATTGTATTTCTTATAGTACCAGCTCAAGTTGTTAATATTAGTTGGGATCAGATATCAACTGATACTATTACAATATGGTGGAATAACACTCCAGTATGCTAAGATCACAAATCATTAATATTACTATTGCAATAGGAAATACATCCTCCTATTAATTATTACATTGTCAATATAGCCAAAACAACATTTACATCAAATGATACTAATATTACTATCACTGGACTACCTCTTACTGATACAAACTACACTGTTACTATCATTCCTGTTAATGTTATTGGATATGGAACATCAGCTACTGTTAATGGTATGTATATTGTGTAGTTAATTTACAGTGTTTTTTATTGATGTAGTTATTATTAATAGTTATTGTAACTGTTATTTCTACAGTGACCAGTACTACTAGTTCAGTTACTAATGCTCCATCATCAGGTCTGTACAGTTAATACATTATTTATTAATACATACATTATTTTGTATATTATTAGTTACATTAACTGCTGATATAAATACCAGTAATTCATTAACATATACATCATCTACTTCAAGTAAGTGATAATTATGGTTTTACCATTAATTAATATAATAGCAGTTACAGTGTCTTCAACAATTCATGAACAATTATCATCTTTTATTTCAGCTACTGGTACATCAACTGGTACTACTAGTATGAGTACACCAGTTTCATCAACAACTGTATCAACTACTGCTGCTGGTTCTAATACTGTTCCTATTATATCAGGAGCTATTGGAACAGTATTTGTAATAATAATAATAATTATTATTATTATATTGGTAATAGTGATACTGGCAATCGAGAAACAAAGAAGTAAGTTTGATTACTATAATCACTTTTAATTATTGCTATTTTGCTATGCATACAGGAAAAAGATATAAAATATCTAAAAAGCAAGTTTACATCTATATTAATGTATTCATGTATCATCAAATCCACAGTAGTACTGATGGAGCAGTTACTCCTACATATGATGAGATCATTGTTAAACCAACTACTACTACTGGAGTACCAATATATGATACACCAATGGAACTACAGGCTAATACTGCTTATGATGTTATTAATAAAGATATAATTAATGTACATAATAATGATGCATATGGACAAATTATGATGTAATTTTTATAATGAACCACTTGTTGTTTTAATAAGTATGTTTACAGGATGAGCAGCCTATAGCACAAAACTGGCACGATCACTAACATTAACTCAAACTTTCTACATAGTTAAGGACATCATTTGTATCATAAGTATATCTATTTCCTCCTACTTTTGATAACATAAAGGGCCAAATTTTGAGCAAATTAAAAAATTCATTAAAGTTCAAAATGGGATCAAATCAGCTCAAACGTGACACACATCATAAGAACATGTATATTTTACATCAACAATAAAGAATATGAACTGTTATGAAGTATATAAAAAGGTGAACTCATTTTGGTTACATATAACCAGATAATTGGTTAATTGATCATCATAATGCATCAATAAATAATGATCTAATTTGCTCCTTGTCCTGTTCTTAGTTTTAGCCATGCATGCAGTGTGTAGATTAAAGCTTTAGCTGTTTAAAATCACTGCTCATAACATGTTAAGTAAATCATTTCATTATGAACTTAGTATTATACTCCACTAATTAATTCTTGTATGCATGTTGTTGTGAATAACTCTTATTTCTAGTTTCATTGTTATTGTCAATTACTTACAATAAACAATACATTGTTTATTGTAAGTAATATGAACTTAATCACAATAACAATAGCTAATGGTATACTATACTGCCATTATAAGAGGAGGTGGAGGAGAAGCATGAGCTGGAAAAGAATTACTCTTACCGGTATTGCATGTACTTTACAAAAACACTCAAGCTGCATTATTGCCTGGCTTGTATCATTATCAGCAAAAATAGTAATAATAATTGCTATTATACTATCATGGGTATCTACTATGTAATATTCTCTCATATTCTCATTTGCTATGTCAGTACAGTCTTGTTTGTGATTTGTCAATGAATGTGCTACCACAGGTATGTATAGATCTAATATGCACCTGACCATGCAGTTATTCAAGGTGTGGTTGTATAAAACATCATCATAAACGGTTTATTGTTTATTCTATAAACTGTTCAGCTCTTATTCCTCTTATACTAATGGCTGCTACTGCTGGTATCTACTGGTGTCTTGTATTGGTTGATTTTATTCTATTATCTTCTGCAGCAGTATTGACTCAAATCACTCCATCTTATACTCCAGTGTGTCCTGGTGATAGACTAGTAGTTACTTGCACAACTACTGGAAATACATACTGGAAGTATAGTGCTGTGCCAACTGCTCTGACAAGACTACAAACTAATGTATCTGCCGCTGCAACTAATATTGGTGTCCTTATACTCAATGTTATTGATATTATGGGTAGTACAGTGACAAGCACTGGTACTATACCATCACTAAATGTATCAATGAATGGAACTATGATTAGTTGTTCAAATCATGTTTCAAATGGTTTTGTTATATTTACTATCAAAATGACAGGTTAGTAATTATCTTTATTTTACTATAGCTAATATACTCTACATGAATAGGTCCACCAGTATCAGTGTCAGTTGTTAATGTAACTATTACTCCTATTAACAATACTGCACTGACAATCAGTTGGTCATTGAACACACAGGATTACAACTGCAGCATAAACCAGTACAATATCACAGTATACAGTAATGGGACAGACTTTAAACAGGAGTCTGTCAATGATATTACATCATATACTGCTGGTTTTCTCATTATTGGTACTAATTATTCATTTATTATTATTC
>NW_003547077.1:18980-21057 GCF_000090795.2 Amphimedon queenslandica | reverse complement strand
GATAATAAATTATTTAGGACTATTCCACTATACCAGTTCCTCCTATTCAGTATTACATTATTAATGTATACAATACATCAAACAGTATTATATACACTAATAATACAACTAATACTAATACTACTATCACTGGACTACCTCTTACTGATACAAACTACACTGTTACTATCATTCCTGTTAATATTATTGGATATGGACCATCAGCTACTGTTAATGGTATTAACAGTTGATTTTAAGAACCCATCAATTGTTGTCATTAATAGTCAGTATAATTGTTACTCCTACAGTGACCACTAGTTCAATTACTAATGCTCCATCATCAGGTCTGTACAGTTAATTCATTATTCATTAGTACATGATATATTGTATATTATTATTAGTTACATTAACTACTGATATTAGTACCAGTACATCAGTTACAGTTATATCATCTACTTCAAGTAAGTGCTAGCTTTATTCCATTAATTAATTATGGCAGTAACAGTTACAGTGTCTTCAACAATTCATGAACAATCATCATCTTTTATTTCAGCTACTAGTACATCAACTAGTACTACTAGTATGAGTGTACCAGTTTCATCATCAACAACTGTATCAACTACTGCTGCTGGTTCTAATGCTGTTCCTATTATATCAGGAGCCATTGGAACAGTATTTGTTATAATAATAATAATTATTATTATATTGGTGTTAGTGATACTGGCAATCAAGAAACAAAGAAGTAAGTTTGATTGCTATAATCACTTTTAATCATTGGTATTTTGCTATTATGTATACAGGAAAAAAATATAAAATATCTAAAGAGCAAGTTTACATCTATATTTATGTATTCATGTATTATCAAACCTACAGTAGTACTGATGCAGCAGTTACTCCTACATATGATGAGATCATTATTAAACCAACTACTACTACTGGAGTACCAATATATGATACACCAATGGAACTACAGGCTAATACTGCTTATGATGTTATTAATAAAGATATAATTAATGTACATAATAATGATGCATATGGACAAATAATGATGTAACATAGATCTAGTCTATTTTGATATAATCTTTTCAAGCTGTGTACTTACATTAGCTATTTTGTGTATACACACACACATTGCATTTAATGTTTATATTATTGTCCTGAGCAAACAGCTTATTGTTTATATATTCTAATAGTGTAAACTAGCTGTTCAGTTCTCATTCCTCTTACTAATGGCTACTGCTGCTGGTGTTGATCTTATCTTACTATCTGCAGCAACATTGGTTCAAACTCTCCATTTTATAGTCCAGTGTGTCCTAGTGATAGACTAGGATATGTACATCAACAGTTTATTTCTATTGTATTACAGGTTACTTAAGAAAAGTGTTGCATACACTACACAATGACATTAGTACACACATCACTTTAATACAATAAATAAATCATTTTTACTTAAAATACATTTACATGTACATATGCTTTTGATCATCAGTACTTAATGCAGCCACATCATGTACATTATAACCAAGTACCATTCAGTATTATAATGTTATTAATATTATTGTATTTTATTAGTTGTTGGAGTGTATTCTGAAGTGGGACCAAGTGATGGTGAAATCAATAGTATTCCATACATATATTGAACTGTTAACAAGAATACTGATGTAACTCAAATTCAGGTAAATATATACTGTCTGATAATGAATGAATGAGTAAAGGTCATTAGGAGGAGTTATATTCTTTTAGTATATACAATATAATGTGAAGTTATTTCTATAGACAGTACTGTATAATAATGATAGGTATAGAGTGTATTATTTATTTTATTTTTTATTATTATTATTATTTAACTTTACAGTGCAACATAGAATAGACAGACAGAGAAGAGGAGTGAAAGTACAGTAGAAACACTGATGGTCTAACATAGAACACTATGTCAGCCAGGGAAGGAAAAAAATGCAAGGGAAAAAGACACACACAATTGTTCACATAGACAAACAGACATAAAAGAAGAAAGACTGAGGGGTGAGAAGAACATAAAGATAACAACACATAAATCAATATTATAAAATTGTTCTTTAATAAACTATCATTAATTATT
>NW_003547077.1:17003-18169 GCF_000090795.2 Amphimedon queenslandica | reverse complement strand
CAGTTATTAAAGCTGAAGTGTCTGTCTTCATCTAGAGATATGTTTTGTGCTTTTGGAGGATGAGGTGAATTGGTATATCGTCACTAGCTACTGCTGTTTTTGTTTGTAATAATAATAATATTGAGGAAACGTCTTCCTGCATTTTGTTGATCTGAAATGCGCTTATAAATTCGTACACCATCCGTGCTTCTGTGACCTGTTCTTTTCATGATTAATTGTTCATCAACACCAGCTTGAAATAGTCTAGTAGCAGCAGTCATGCCGCAAAGTGAGTGGTTTGTTTGTAACCATTGATTCCCCAGTTGCTGCAGCAAACATTTTAAACAGTATTTCTCCATTAAGAACAGTGGCCTGGTTGGAGCTTCTCCAAATCTTTCATTCTTTCCTTGCACCAGTCATTCAGAATATTTTCTACCCATTATATTGCTTTTTTTAGTTGTGCATGGCGCACAGTGCTGTTGTGCATCTTCCGTTGCGAAACAAGATGGTATAGAGCGGTTTCAGTGACGTCACTTTTAGACGTCATAATTACTTCCGTATGGCAAAAATTAATGAGCCTCATTCGTTTACAGCAGTAAAGTTGCTTCTTCTACAGCTTCTTTCATACAGCACAAGGCAGAAAAGAAGTAAAGTTATAGCATTAGTGAGCAGAAAAGTAGCGATAGCAATAATTATAGCAGTAACAAGACAAGACTGTGTTCACTTCAGCCGCTTCACTGGTTCTCTATCTGAGGACTTTTTGCTTCCTTTGCATCCCTGAGTCCAGGAAAATGAAAGAACAGCATGAATTAGCCATGCTCATAGTTACAGAAGCCTGCCAGAAGAGTTTATAGCGCTGTATAAATGAATGGCAAAGTAGCCATTTTGCCATACGGAAGTAATTATGACGCATTCCGTGACGTCATATGAAACCGCTCTATATAGCACTAATGAAGTAGGCGGGCAGTCATAAAATGATGAGATAGGCGTTTCCAGAGCTATCATAATCATTAATGGCGGCTGTGTTAGTCGCATCTTTTGAGAACAGACGAGCATGTCTACCTAGTTGCTTTTCCATTCTAGTGCGTGACTTAAAATGAATTGGTTGCTAATGGTAAGGATTTTTATACTTTTTGTGTATCCTAGCTACAAGAAATGCATCTAATCTGATTGGACGCATGGTAGAA
>NW_003547077.1:15741-16993 GCF_000090795.2 Amphimedon queenslandica | reverse complement strand
TATGGATAAATCATGATGAGATTATTATCAAGTTATGATGTGACAATATGTTTTCAAATGTTGATGGGTTGAGCAATTGACAAAAACAGGTATTAATTAAGGAAACAGTACAATAATATTTTTCTTTCGTTAAATAAACTTTGTACATGCAATAGTTCATCATTACAGTTCTCACTGATACACTAATGGCTACTGCTGCTGGTATCTACTGGTGTCTTGTATTGACTGGATGTACTTTGAGTCTTGTTGTATCTGGTAAGTATGTAGATTGGCAGTGAATTAATGTTATAATATACTCACAGCAGCATCACTGACTCAAACCTCTCCAACTTATACTCTAGTGTGTCCTGGTGATAGACTAGTACTGAATTGTGTAGCTAGTGGAACTGGTAGTGCCTACTGGAAATATGGGACTGGTCTTTCAAAATTGCTAAATAATAATATAAGATCAGGTGTTACTGATAATGGTCCTCTTACACTCAGTGTTACTGATATTGTTAGTAATACAGTGACTAGTACTGGTACTATACCATCAGTAGATGCATCAATGAATGGAACTATGATTGGTTGTACAGCTTTGATTTCAGGTGGTTTCAATACATTTATCATCAAAATGACAGGTTAGCAACTATCATTTTATGATACCTAACTACAGCTTTAAATAGGTCCACCAGTATCAGTGTCAGTTGTTAATGTAACTATTACTCCTATTAACAATACTGCACTGACAATCAGTTGGTCATTGAACACACAGGATTACAACTGCAGTATAAACCAGTACAGTATCACTGTCTATAGCAACGGAACAGTCTTTAAACAGGAGTCTGTGAATAATATTACATCATATACAGTTGCTTCTCTCATTATTGGTGCTAATTATTCATTTATTATTATTCCTATTGATACTATTGGAAGAGAAGGACCTCCTTCATCATTAATACAGTATATATGGAATGGTAAGTACTATACACACACACACACTCATTGTATTTCTTATAGTACCAGCTCAAGTTGTTAATATTAGTTGGGATCAGATATCAACTGATACTATTACAATATGGTGGAATAGCACTGAGGTATTATGTTAAGCATTATAATGTGTGTTATTAATTGTATATAAATAGGATGATTTGTTACTATATCCTCCAATACATTACCTTATAAATGTATTAAATAATAAAACTATTATCATTAAGCATAGCAATAGCATTGTTGTTCACTGTAATCATGAAGTAGATCCATGTTATGTTAC
>NW_003547077.1:6380-13683 GCF_000090795.2 Amphimedon queenslandica | reverse complement strand
AATCGGACTTCAACTGAAGTAGATGCCAGAGAATCTAAAAATAAAATGATTTTAAAAAACTTACTGTGTATCGCTTTATTTTGGTGATTTTGCTGTAAAATTGTAATTGGTGGTTTTTAATTTGGCAATTTTTGTGTACATGTGCATTACTGAGCATGCGCATTAATGATTGGTGGTTTTAATATTGGCAATTCTGTTTGCAGACTGCCAATCACCAAAATAAAACTCCGTCAAATTAAAGCATTATACGGTATGTTGTACTAACTATTATACAATACAATAAAATAGAAATCCTCCCAGGATCTGCCACTTTTTGCCCATTGCATTAATCAACATGTGTAAACTTACAAGTAAAGCAATGTATGGACACAAGGATAATATCTTATACCTTTTAAGTTTAATGAAACATTTGCTGAATTCACACCACCATCATCCTGACATTCAAGACTTGTCCCATTTAGAGCATTGTTGGACAAGTTAGCAGTAGCCATTGAGGTAGATACACCACCAGAAATAATAGTAGGTCCAGTTTTAAATGGACCTGATCCTAGAAGTGTCACATTAGTCTCATTTGTTGAATAAAAGTGAGAGTCGGAGGTATTATAAACCCATCCTATAGCACTCCCATTCACAGTACAAGTCCAATTGGCTATGGAGCCTAAACAAAACTCATCATTAGACGGCAATAGTTCCACACCAGCTAATGAAAATAAAATAATATAATAGTCAAACAATAGAAAATTAAAATGAAGTAAGCACATAATATTCCAAAATTAGCCTATTCCTTTATGAACAATGAGTCTATATACACTACAAGCCAGCATCACCTGAGGTGGTTGTAAATTTGTTTGGTTATTTTTTTATTTTGCATTACATTTTGTGGTGAGTGTGAATCAGACTTAATATAGCAACATACACTAATAATACTTTGTATAGGTTAAAATAGATATCAGGCCTTTTCACACTGGAAAAAGTAATGCACATTGATGCACATTAAGGCTTTTAGTGTTAAATTATAAAGAGGTAACAGTAGCTAATGTATAGTTTGCTTAAACCCTGACACACATATTGCTATTAAAAAACTATTAGCATTCTATTTCTTTTAATTAGCAAACATATTGCTATTAGATGAATGTAAAACAATAAAGGGCTTGCTACCTGTCATACAATTATTATTATTATTATTGTAATAGAAATTTGGGGTGATTTTGGAGCTATTTTTTTGAAAATTACTCAAAAAGTTTTAGTCGAAATCAGCTCAAACTTTCTACAAAGCATAAGTAAGTTTGGGTTTATAAACTTTTAAATTAAGCACACTAAGAGACATGCAACAGATAAAAAAAGGGCAGGGGTTTGAAGGGTCAAATTGTCGAATTGTCTACACATTGAATACAAGCATATAGCCATAAGTATAGAGCTCACCACCAAGCTGCTAGTGAAACATTAATGGTATAACTGAAATAAAATATATAGATCTATATATACTAGTACTAACCAACTGAAGAAACTGAGAACAAAAGTAGAAGCAATACCATCTCTTAAAAAATAGACACACCTCACTAACCTGTTCAAAAGAAGATGAACAATATTCATGGACTGGGCTTTAGCAGGGTAACAGGATATCATTCATATATTCATATGGCTCTCAAATGGTATCATTTCAAAAATGATGCAACAACAGCCATAATAGTGACTATAGTCTAGCTGCCATAATGACTGATAATCTGTTATTATAGATCTTACAATAAATACTACATGTACTTTCATGATGTACTGCATGTACTGTCAAACCTGTCTCTGCTGGACTGCCTGGACACCTTGATTGGAATCAGCTTAAACTTTTTACACATCATAAGAACATGTATATGTATCTGGCAGGAAATATCACTGTCTACTCACCACTAGTACTTAAAGGTATTGTCATTATTCTAGGTCAGTATGTGAATGCTTTAGCTGTTATTTGTATAAAATCAGTTCATTAATTTTACCATCATGTTATTGTCAATTAGTCTCAATACACAATCCATTGTTTATGATAATGTAATGAATGTGTACTGAACTGAACATCAACAACAATAACTAGAACACAATAGAACAACTAATGAAATAGAATAATAGCACCAACTGGAGAAGACAAGAGAGTAGTACACAAGAAGCTGCTGATCATGAAACAACAACAATAGGCAGAGCTGATACAATAACAATAAATGAAAAGACAGGCAGACAAAGTTAGCTCGCCTATGCAGCAATGTCTATAACAAAAACACACTCAATTAAACAGAGAGAAACAGAGTATACAGCATACTGCAATGAGCACACAGCAAACATATAATATACTGTATGCTCATTTATATGTTATCATAGGAATGTCATAATGTTAAGGTGTGGCAGTGAGTGTAGAATAACTCCCACTAATGGCTACTGTTGCTGGTATCTACTGGTGTCTTGTGTTGACTGGATGTATGATTGTATCTGGTAAGTTTATTATGATCTTACTTATTGCATTAATTGCTATACACAGCAACTGGAGTATTGACTCAAACCTCTCCACCTTATTCTCCAGTGTGTCCTAATGATGAACTAGTACTGACTTGTGTATTTGATCTCACTCATGGTACAGAAGAAATATACTGGCGATCAGATAATTCTAAGGCATTTGATGCAATCTTCAATAATACTGTACAATCATTGGGTAGCTTCTCAGTACTTACACTAATCAACAGTACTGCAATAGTAATTACTGCTACTAGTGACTCTATTCCATTGTCTGCTAATGGAGTAAGAGTTGGTTGTAGAGTTTCATCACAAATAGAAGATACAATTATTAATATATCAGGTTAAACTTATCATTATCATAGCATATACTTTTATGTTAATGTGACTCCATAGGTCCACCAACAGTAGTTAGTAATGTCACTATTGGTATAACTGATGATGATGCTTTATTAGTTAATTGGAATGCAGTACAAGAACAATGTATAGCCAACTACACTGTTACTATTAATAGTAACAATACTCATAATGAATCCAGGACTACTGACAACACTAATATAACTATTAATACTCTTATTATTGGTACTAATTATTCATTTATTATTATTCCTATTGATACTATTGGAAGAGAAGGACCTCCTTCATCATTAATACAGTATATATGGAATGGTAAGTACTATACACACACACACACTCATTGTATTTCTTATAGTACCAGCTCAAGTTGTTAATATTAGTTGGGATCAGATATCAACTGATAGTATTACAATATGGTGGAATAACACTCAAGTATGTTTAAAACTTTAAATATTATTAATTATTATTATTACTGATAATAAATTATTTAGGACTATTCTATTTCTACTATACCAGTTCCTCCTATTCAGTATTACATTATTACTGTATACAATACATCAAACAGTATTATATACAATATTAATACTAGTAATACTAATATTACTATCACTGGACTACCTCTCACTGATACAAACTACACTGTTACTATCATTCCTGTTAATATTATTGGATATGGACCATCAGCTACTGTTAATGGTACAGTTATGTTATACATTATTCACTATTGATGTTATTATTAATAATAGTCAGTGTAGCCAGTATAACTCCTACAGTAACCAGTACTAGTTCAGTTACTAATACTCCATCATCAGGTCTGTACACTTAATTCATTAATACACTATTATTGCATATTATTAGTTACATTAACTGATATTAGTGCCAGTACATCAGTAAGATATACATCATCTACTTTAAGTAAGTGCTAATATAGCTTTATACCATTAATTAATAATAGTTATGTAGGGTCTTCAACAATTTATGAACAATCATCTTCATTCATTTCAGCTACTGGTACATCAGCTGGAATTACTACTACTATGAGTACGCTATCAACAACAACTGTATCAACTACTGCTGCTGGTTCTAATGCTGTTCTTATTATATCAGGAGCTATTGGAACAGTATTTGTTATAATAATAATTATTATTATATTGGTGTTAGTGATACTGGCAATCAAGAAACAAAGAAGTAAGTTTGATTACTATAATCACTTTTAATTATTGCTATTTTGCTATTATGTATACAGGAAAAAAATATAAAATATCTAAAAAGGAAGCTTTTAGTAGTACTGATGGAGCAGTTACTCCTACATATGATGAGATCATTGTTAGACCAACTACTACTACTGGAGTACCAATATATGATACACCAATGGAACTACAGGCTAATACTGCTTATGATGTTATTAATAAAGATATAATTAATGTACATAATAATGATGCATATGGACAAATAATGATGTAACATAAATAATTATACATTTTGAAGTTTGTACCATAATAATATACTACATATGCAGTATGGTTGTACTATTATTATGATAATAATAATTAACAGTCATGCACATCAAACATCATACAAACACACTCTTGTCCTAATAAACAGTTTATTGTTTATATATTCCAATAGTATAAACTGTTCAGTTCTCATTCCTCTCACTAATGGCTACTACTACTGGTATCTACTGGTGTCTTGTATTGACTAGATGTATCAGTCTTGCTTTATCTGGTAAGTTTCTATAAATCTACTGACTATCATCATAATGTCATTAGCATCTGAACAGTCTGTTGTGTGTCCTGGAGTTGAACTAGTGTTTACTTGTGTGACTAGTATTAATACTCATGGATCTGTTATATGGAGATTAAATGGGAACAATGCACAAAGTGCCTTTATAACTAATGATGGAAATCCTAAAACACTTGGTAGTTTTCTACTGAATGGAAATCAAGAAGGCTCAGAATTAGTCAGTACAGCCATTAATACTAGTGCTCCAGTATCATTAAATGGAACTAGTATTGATTGTTCTGAAAATGGAGGAGCATCATATCGAAGAATGTACATTAATTATCCAGGTATGATCAGTAGTATTTTTATTATGCATTATTTTTTAATAGATAAACCATCAGAAGCAGTTAATGATATAAGTATTATTCCTATCACTAATGATACATTAATTATTACTTGGAATACATCAGAGCTGTGTATAGTCCACTATACTGTTACTATTAATAGTAACAATACACTTAATGAATCCAGGACTACTGACAACACTAATATAACAATTACTTCTCTTATTATTGGTACTAATTATTCATTTATTATTATTCCTATTGATACTATTGGAAGAGAAGGACCTCCTTCATCATTAATACAGTATATATGGAATGGTAAGTACTATACACACACACACACTCATTGTATTTCTTATAGTACCAGCTCAAGTTGTTAATATTAGTTGGGATCAGATATCAACTGATACTATTACAATATGGTGGAATAACACTCAGGTATGTTAATATATCATTAGTCAATACTATAATACAATAGGATTCTGCTATGCCACGTCCTCCTACTAGCTATTACATTGTTAATATCATCAATACAACAGATGAACAACATACTAATAATACTAATATCATCATTACTGGATTATCTCCTAACATTAATGAATACTACACTGTTACTATCATTCCTGTTAATATTATTGGATATGGACCTCCAGCTACTGTTAATGGTATGATAGTTTTATTGTACCATATTGTATATCATTGATTTATTTATTATATATCATTAAATATTCTGTAGTCAGTATAACTGTTACAATGACCAGTAGTTCAATTACAATTATGTCATCATCAGGTCTGTATTCATTAATACATTATTCATCAATACACATATTGTACATTATTAGTTACATTAACTACTGATATAAGTACCAGTACACCAGTATTGTATATACCATCTACTTCAAGTAGGTTTAATATTAAGTATGATAAATAGTTACAGTATCAGCTTCCAGCACTGACTCATCATCATATGTGACCATAATTGACAAAATGGCCCTTATGGTGGATTTTAAAATTGATTGTTATAATGGAAAATATCAACCTGTGAGTGCTTTGTTAGACAATCATTGTTTCTAAAAGTTTCATGGTAACTTTTTGCATCCTGTGGAGTAATTTTATGATAAATGGGGCTCAGGAAGTTGGATTTCTTAGGCTAGAAAGACAAAATTCACTACCCGCCATAAGGTACCTTTTGTCAATTATGGTCACATATACTAATACAGTAACAAGCTCATCATCTACCACCGGATTCACTACTGCTCCTACAACTGTTACATCAACACTGACATTATCAACTATGATACCACCCAGTACCAGTACTGCTGCTGGTTCTAATGCTGTTCCTATTATATCAGGAGCTATTGGAACAGTATTTGTTATAATAATAATAATAATTATAGCACTAATAATAATACTGGTGATCAAGAAACAAAAAAGTAAGTGCTTTATTGGTTTGATTTTTATCATCTTTTCTACTACATGCAGATACTAACAGAACATCTAAAAAGCAAGTTATTAAATAACAATTATCATTAATATTATGATCAAACACACATTAGGATCAGTACTGATGGAGCAGTTACTCCTACATATGATGAGATCATTGTTAAAACAACTACTACTACTGGAGTACCAATATATGATACACCAATGGAACTACAGGCTAATACTGCTTATGGACCAATTATTAATAAAGATATAATTAATGTACATAATAATGATGCATATGGACAAATAATGATGTAGCATAGTCTCTTTTGATATGAACTATTTAAAGCTGTGTACTTACATTTGTGTTACACACACATTGCATTTAATGTTTATACGTGTAGCTAATAGCAAAAAAGAACAACAGCAACACAGTTATTGGAAGTCAATAATATCATTGTCCTGAGTAAACATTTTATTGTTTATTCTTGCATAAACTGCTCAGTTCTCATTCCTTTTATACTATAATGGCTACTGCACTGGTATCTACTGGTGTTGATCTTAATTAACTTATTGTACTATCTGCAGTAACATTGGTTCAAACCTCTCCATTTTATAGTCCAGTGTGTCCTAGTGATAGACTAGGATATGTACATCAACAGTTTATTTCTATTGTATTACAGGTTACTTAAGAAAAGTGACACAATGACATTAGTACACACATCACTTTAATATTAAAATAAATATCAACTACACGTCACTTTATTTTACCCTAATTGTAAAGTTGGCAATATTGTTGTTAACATTTGTATCAACAGATATTTTAGGCTCTAAACAAAATAAACTTTAACAATTACCAATCATATTATTGCATACCTACCTTTCCAAGGAATGGATGTACTATTCATAGAACCAATATCATTTCCAGAATAATCAACACTGGTTAACCCAAAGCTGTA
>NW_003547077.1:4044-6289 GCF_000090795.2 Amphimedon queenslandica | reverse complement strand
GCTACGAAACCCATCGTAAGAATTATTAACAACACAGGTCCAAGTGGCAACAGCTCCTTCACATAACTCACCACTTGTCAGTGATAAACTAACACTAACTGTGAAGTGGAGTAGACAATATTAATTCATCATGGAATGAGGCTAATAGTACTAACCAACAGAAGGAACAAGGAGCAACAGATGAAGGAATACACTCATCATGGAGTAAGGATCCTGTAGTGTCAGGATTTGACACCAATCACACTGTGGGTGCTGAAGTGTGAGGATTATGACTTGGCACTATGCCATTGGTAATTGGTGTTAAGTTTATATAAATAATCATAAATTGATTGATGTCCTATGCTTTGTAGAAAGTTTGGGCTGATTCCGATTTCAATTTTTCAAGTTACAGCCATTTTTAAAAAACACCAAAATTTTGAAAACACCCAAGGCTAAAGCCTGTGGTTTTTTCCAAAAAATGGCTTGGGAATCACCCCAAATTTTTATTACAATTTCTGATACATATTGATGTCCTTATGTTGCATATGTACATGCAGTGTTATGGCAATTATTATATTTTTTATAAAAAAACATTCACCCACTCACCACTGCTGAAGGTGTGGGTTTGGCAGCACCATTAATAACTGACCTATTGGACTATACAAACAAAAGCTTTTATTTTATAACTGACATACACTAATGGCTGCTACTACTGCTGGTATCTACTGGTGTCTTGTGTTGACTGGGTGTATGAGTCTTGCTGTATCTGGTAAGTCTATCACCAATGTAGTACACAGATAGTATAAATTGCATGTATATAGGATCATTGGTACAGACTGTTCCTCCAAACTCTGCTCCTGTTTGTCCTGGTGGTAGATTAGTGTTCACTTGTACAGCTAATCTTGATGGAATTATCTGGAGGCTACTAGGAAACAGTGCTGAGATTCATGTAACCAGTAACACTCCTCTAATGAGAGTTGGTAGCTTTTATGTAGCTACAGCAGCAAATAATGGATTATTTGTAAGCACTGCTACCAATGAATCAGTATCAACACAACTGGACGGAACTACAATTGAGTGTTCAGGTGATGGAGGATCATCTTATGCTGTATTAACTATTAATGTAAAAGGTAATTTATTATTGATTTTATTATAATTTGGTATACATAACAATAAATAGATGTACCAGATCAAAAAGCAGTTAGTAATGTAACTGTTACTCCTATCACTAACGATACATTATTAATTACTTGGAATACACCATCAGATCAATGTATAGACCACTATACTGTTACTATTATTAGTAACAACACTCTTAATGGACCCAGGACTACTAACAACACTGATATAACAATTAATGATCTTATTATTGGTACTAATTATACATTTATTATTATTCCCATTGATACTATTGGAAGAGAAGGACCTCCTTCATCATTAATACAGTATATATGGAATGGTAAGTACTATACACACACACACTCATTGTATTTCTTATAGTACCAGCTCAAGTTGTTAATATTAGTTGGGATCAGATATCAAATGATAGTATTACAATATGGTGGAATATCACTCAGGCATGTTTAGACATTATTATTATTATTATTGCTATTCTTATATTACAATAGGATCCTACACTACATTATCCTCCAGTAGGACATTACGTTGTAGTAGGTATAGATCCATTTAATAATGATATGTATGAAATATATTATGCAAATACTACTAATGCTACTATTACTGGATTATCTCTTACTAATCAATACTACACTGTTATTATTATAACTCAAAACATTATTGGATATGCACCTTATGTTATAATATATGGTATGCTTACAGTTACAATGAAACTTGTGTATTATTGGGTTTCATGTAGTTGGTACACCACCTTCTAATTCCAGTACACCCACATCACCTTATGCTAGTTCATCAACATCACCTCATCATGTTATATCAACATCAATAACCACATCACCTGATCATCCCAGTTCAACATCACCTCACCTTAGTAGATCAACATTGGTTACTAATATCAAGACTATTGCTTCTAGTATTGGTACATTAACAGCATCAACAATACATACCAGATCAACATCAACTACACCATCAACTACTGTACTACAGACCACTGGCACTAGTAATAGACTCACTAGTAATACAGTTGCTAGTAGTAGTACAGTTTCTAGTGGTGGTACAGTTACTAGTACTAATACTGCTGCTAATGCTACAGCTACTGCTAGCTCTGGCAGTGGTTCAACTGCTTCTA
>NW_003547077.1:0-2661 GCF_000090795.2 Amphimedon queenslandica | reverse complement strand
CAAGTGATGGTGAAATCAATAATATTCCATACATATATTCAACTGTTAACAAGAATACTGATGTAACTCAAATTCAGGTAAATATATACTGTCTGATAATGAATGAATGAGTAAAGGTCATTAGGAGGAGTTATATTCTTTTAGTATATACAATATAATGTGAAGTTATTTCTATAGACAGTACTATATACTAATGATAGGTATAGAGTGTATGTACAGTGGGTTGGTGGGGCAGACCTCATATCAATAGACAGCCATACAGTGATATCCTGTTATTATTATAAACCATACAATATACAGTACTGACACATCTTGCATGTATAGTATCTCTTTTGTGAGGTCACCCTCTGGTTCTAGGGGAAAGGGTGATCTTATATAAGAGGAGTGGTTTATCATCAGGTAGATAATATGATGTAAAATAGAACTTCAAGTCCATTTAAAAATGGTGTAGTGGTTCAGGAAGATCAAATACTGTATACTTTAATGATTGTTATACTGATTCATTACTGTATCCTTTAATGATGTATATTGTTACCAGGGTATTTCATACTGTAGAGTCATTATGCTGATCTGGCAATAGACACTAATAGACGTCATTATGCTCCACCCACCCATCAACCATCAGTATTGTACTCATCAATAAAACCAGTTAATAATAAGGTATGTGTACTGGTAACACCTTTTAATGTAATTAACATAATCATCATATTCTCTTTATATACTGATACTGATTGATGTCACTGTCTGTTCACTGATGGTTCATATAACAATTAGAGGAAATGAGACATACATCATACAAAGGAATAGCTGCTATGAAGTGACTATATTGTTATTATATTGCACTGATATGAATATAGTATTATTTATGATTATTGATGTGTTAGTGTGTAACTGGTTTAAACTGTCATTTATTTGTATTAACTTGTTCACATAGTTATTATCCAATAGAATATAATAGAATGACATTAACATTAATAATTATTTGAGGGAAAGAGACAAAGTGAGTGAGTGTATAGCTTGTATATTGTACACACACACAACATAAGAACATGTATTATGTGTATCAGGGAATGTTATAAAAGTGGAGAATTTTCATTTGGTGAAATTTGGTCAAAGAACATGTACTAGACTTTGGCCTGATTTTGGAGCAATTTTAACAAAATTCTTTAAAAAATCCAATTTTGATGGAACCAGTTTAAACTTTCTACATAACATAAGTACATATGTATCAAATAAAGTTATAAAAATGTATGGCCAAGTCTAGTCTCGCCACGCCCCTTCGCTCGCTACCTGCGGAGGTAGCGAAGGGGCATGGCGAGACTAGGCCAAGTCTCACTTGGCCAGAAACCATACTGTAACATATAGTACAACAGTGACTTTGGCCTAAAGATTTAAATTTGATCAAATCAGCTAAGTTTTTTACACAACACAAGTACATGTGTATAATCGCTATTATTCTGTTGCCTTTTTTGTATAAAATCAGTTCATTAATTTTTAGTATGATTGACTTAATTTTTGTATTTGTTGTCTTATTTCTTCTTTGATTGTCATTGTCAATTAGTCTCAATAAACAATCCATTGTTTATCATAATGTAATGAATGTGTACTGAACTGACTATCAACAACAATAACAACAACAATATCTAATGGAGAATATAACAGAATAATAAAGGCACTGATATCCTATCACTATTGCCACTATTGGACATACAAAAGATTAATAGCAAAGCTGGAGGAAAAGGCCCAGGAGAAGTGGGGGAAGAGAAGCTTAATGCAATGTCATTGCATTAACCATTAATTAAACAATTATTATTATTAGTACCATCTTGGGTATCTTTTATTTTGTCTGTATGTTTGGTAAGTATAATTTCAATTTGTATGTTCATTGTAGATGAATGTTTTCTTATTTATAAACATAATACATAAAAATTTATAAACATAATATAGATCTGCAACAATAATTAGAGTACATCAGTTATTACAAGTATGGCAGTGCATAAGTGCTGGATTATAAACAGTTTCATTGTTTATTATATTCTAATAGCAAACTGTTCAGTTCTCCTTCCTCTTATCGATACACTAATGGCTGCTCCTGCTACTGGTATCTACTGGTGTCTTGTATTGACTGGATGTATGAGTATTGCATCTGGTAAGTTCATACTCAACTGACATTATCTTTATACAATAGATCTATTAGGAGGAGCAGTATTGACTCAAACCTCTCCATCTTATACTCCAGTGTGTCCTGGTGATAGACTAGTACTGACTTGTGTAGCTAGTGGAACTGGTAGTGCCTTTTGGGGACATAGTAGCACTAATGTTACATCATGGCTAAATAATATGATAAAATCAGGTTTCATTAGTGGTCTTATTGCACTCAATGTTATTGGTGATGTTGTGAATAATACAGTGACTAGTACTGGTACTATACAATCGGTAGATTCATCATTGAATGAAACTATGATTAGTTGTTCAGCTACTCTTTCAAATGGTTTTGTTACATTTACTATCAAATTGACAGGTTAGATAATTGTATCATTTATTATAGCTAATACTCTACATGAATAGGTCCACCAGTATCAGTGTCAGTTGTTAATGTAACTATTACTCCTATTAACAATAGTGCACTGACAATCAGTTGGTCATTGAACACTCAAGATA
>NW_003547076.1:28636-32742 GCF_000090795.2 Amphimedon queenslandica | reverse complement strand
TTTTAAAATTTTTGTAATTACAATAACTTCCATTATCGCTCATCTCTAATTTAATTGTATACTCTGTTTCAAATTTTGCAGGTGACCTTCATCCTGAAGCTGATTACATGTACTCTCTATTTTTTGGACAAGTCTAAAAAGCACAACCAAAGTGACCTGTATTTACATGTTCAACTTTTCACACAATAGAGCTGTATCACAGCATGCATCATCCCTTAAATCTTTATCATCATAATTGCTACCCAAGCAACAGCTACCACAGCAAGCAGCACAGCCGTTTGGGTATACTCTACTCACTGTAACAAGACTGACTCAGCAACTTCAGGAGAGTACAGGTATACCAGGCCCACTTTCATTTGACTCCATACCCTTCTTTATCACAGACTACTTTTGTTTTGAACGTGGAAGAAGTTGATACAAAGAAAGAATTTGAGGCCAGTGATGTACGCTATTGTTATTGTATTCATTAAAGTAAATGAATTTCTTATCTGTTCATTGAATTTCTATTTTATTATAATTCAATTCACAATTATAATTGTTAAATGCTACATTAATTTTATATAACATTACAGGGGCGGATCTAGGGGGGGTTTGTGGGGTTGCAACTCCCCCAAAACATCCTGGGTTAAATTTTTTTATTTAAATTTTGATTTGTATAATCATTTCTGCATGTGGTTAATAAATATAATTAACACTGCACACACATGGGATGGGCAACTGACCACAGCATCATCAGCACCTACAGCAGCAACTTTGAAGCAGCAGCAACAGAAATGTCTGGCAATAGGAAGAGAACATCCAGCACACAGCTAACATAGTTTTTTAAAAGGTATATGAAGCTCTTATTAATATTAAAGGGAAATTATAATGATGCTTTTTTAGAGTGAATAAAGAAAGCACAGTATCAGAACCAGTAGTCAATGATGCTTCCTTAATGACTAAAGATAATGAAATGGATACTGAGGCAGGTGCAACTGAGACATCTTCAACTACTGAGACAACTGCAACTACTGAGACAATCACATCCACTGCAACTACAGTAACATCTGCAAGTAACATTATCATGGAAGAAGTGGATGGTCTTATCGATTTAGGAGTAGTTATTAGAGAAGCAAATGGCTCTTGGGACAAGTTGAGATCACTGGTACAACATCTTCCTGATGAAAAGAAAAAGCAGTATCTCTCTCATCATTTTAAGCCTTCGCATGGTGACACTCTCCACTCCCACCCTGTCACAAAGAAAGGCAGAACCTGGAAAGTTTCTTTCCAGCAGCACTGGCTACTTGAATTTACTTGGCTCTCTTATAGCCATTTGCTTTCAGGGGGGATTTGTAGGCATTGTATTCTGTTTCCAGAGCAACCAGAAAGGGGAGATGGTTTAGGGCAAGGCAATAGATCTGGAACATTTACTTTATCTGCTTATCAACATCCATATAGTAAGGCTCTTGGCAAAGATGGTGTACTTGTTTCACACAGCAAAAGCATAACACATGTTCGTGCTACTGAAAGAGCGGATCTTTTTCTTCGTAACTTCCATCATAGCAGTGAGAGAATAGATTCTAGATTGTTGCAACAAGGTAACCATTTGGCTGATGAAAACAAGCATATTCTTACACAAATTGTGTTAACTGTGGAGTTTTTAGCTAAACAGGGCCTTCCATTCAGGGGTCACCATGATGATAAGGTAGATTTTTCTTGGGAAGATACGAATAGAGGTAATTTTATAGCTGCTCTGCAATATAAAGCTAAAGTGACTCTATTTTAATGAAACACCTTACATCTGCAAGAAAAAATGCAAAATACACCAGCAAAACCATCCAAAACCAGATTATTCATATCTATGCTAACAAGGTTAGAGAAAACATCACTTCACAGATTAGACAGAACGATTTACCTTTTACTATCATTGCTAATGAAACCACTGACAAGTTTTCAAATCAGGAGATTCTCACTTTATGTCTTTGATTTCTTGATCTCACATCAGCATAATCATCATCTAACCCACGGATTAAGGAATGTCTTGTATCATTTATACACCTGGATAGAGTGAATGCAGTTGGAATTTCAAAAACAATACTTGAGGCTCTTACTCTTTCTCTAAACATTCATAAAATATGCGGTCAAGCATATGACGGTGCTGCTGTAATGTCATTTGATAAAGCTGGGGTACAGGCTAAAATAAAAAAAGTCAGTCCAATGGCATTGTACACACACTACTACTCACACAGTCTTAATTTGTCCATTGCTGCATCATGTCAAGTTCAAGAGGTCAAAAATCTAATTGACATAATCAATGAGGCACATCTCCATAGGCGGCTGCAGGGGCAGGCAATGAGGGCAATGCCCTACTAGAAATTCTTACCGGAAGGTGACATCATCATAATTAGCAGTTAATTAATAATTATTTAGTAGTTATTACATGGAATATAGCTATTTTAATGACAAAAACTACATTATTTTGCTCAACAAAGTGATAATTAGTAGAGAATAAGCTGCTAACTGCATGGTTTATTCACAGGAAGCCAGTCAGCCACTTCATAGGCCAATATCTATGGCCACTTCAGGAAGACATAATCTACAGTAACCTGCAGCTAGAGTAACTGACTCCATCATATAGCAGCTTCATTATTATCAGCTAGGACTCATTCAACAGCTAAATCACCTAGCTACTGATACTCTATCATTGATAGAGGTCTTTTAGGTACTGAATTTTCTCTTCTTGAACACAAGAATGGCCGGGTAACTCATCATTGAGAATTTCAGAGCCTCTTTCAATTTGATTTTTTCACAAAATGCTGAAAAAGAAGTCTTAAAAGTCTTAAAACTCAAGAGCAAGACATGTGGGTGTGGTCATGGCCACACCTACCTTTTGACCACTCCCACTTTCAGCCACACCTTTGCCCTACTTGCAGTGAAATCCTGCAGCCGCCTATGCACATCTCTTCCTTTCTAACAGTCCAAAGAGACAAAGCATGTTTGAGCTGACCATCACGAAGTTATTGCCATCATCAGAACAGAGCATATTGCCTGGATTGTGTAAGACTCGTTGGGTTGAGCAGCACACATGCTTTGAAGTTTTTCTTGAACTATATGAGCCACTCATTACCTTTCTAGATGCTATACTGTCTCATCGAGAATATCCAAAGCTAGTTTCATCTTGTGGCAGCTGGAACTGGGATAGTGAGACCAGGATCAAGGCACAGGGTCTCAAATCTTCTTTGTCCTCCTTTCTCACAATTGCTACTTTTATCATTACCAAGACTGTACTAGATGAAGCAAAATCTCTCTCTGCTAAGCTGCAAAAACGAAACCAAGATATATATGAAGCATTGGGTATGGTTAAAGGTGTCATAAAGGATTTGTGATATCAGGTCATCTCTTAACTCTATTTTTCCATCATGGTACAGTCAGATTGTTAGGCTAGCTGAGGATATTGGTGTCAGTGAAAGTGTTCCTAGGAAAACTAGTTTACAAAGGAATCGAAGTAACACTCCTATTTCATCTCCACAAGAACACTATTAGAGGGTAGTCGCCATTCCACTACTTGATTCATTAATTTCTCAGCTCAAAGACAGGCTTACTGGTGATAGTAACAACCACACACGTGCTCTTCTCTCCCTTATACCATCTGTCTTTTTGGAACTTAATGAACACTGCATCATATCAGAAGAGAGTTTTTCCATGTGGTAAAAAGAGCTGCCTACACTTAGATCACTTTATAGCGAGTTGGAGCGATGGATGAGACTATGGAGGAATGAAAAATCAGATAACATTCCTTTAAACTTTATTGAATCACTTAGGGCTTGTGATATGGAGTCTTTCCCAAATATCCACCAGCTGTTTGTCATAGGCTGTACTCTACCAATTACCAGTGCTGAAGCTGAGAGAACATTTTTACTACTAAGAAGGATTAAAGTGTATACACGGTCTACTCTTACTGAGGAGCATTTCTCTGATCTTGGTGTAATTGCAATGCACTATGATGTGAGAGTTCCCACAGATGATGTAGTGAAAGCCTTCCTTGAATAGCACCCTTGGCGTATTTTTCAAAGATCAGTCTTGGAAGACTAACCACTCTGTTATGGTTCGGCCATATTAGCTTACTT
>NW_003547076.1:26113-28588 GCF_000090795.2 Amphimedon queenslandica | reverse complement strand
TGCATTATGGCATACAGTGGTGCAGATTATTCATCTATAGATGTCATGGCTTGAGCTTGCTATCATTCTTTTGATCTTTTACTCAGCCTCTCCCTGTCACATGCACACATGTCACACATTCATATTACCTACTTATGTAGGCCTCACACAATCAATACGAACAGAGATATTGAAGTGTATATGTGCATGTTGCAAAAAAAAATAAATTATCGCATCATAGAATATAATATGAAGTTGTCAGCATCATCACTGACTTTAGCCAAAATATGTTTCGCAATGCTCTGGGCCCCCATTTGGGTAGCAACTAAATCCCTCCCGCAGTGCATGCAGCTAGCTTTCTACTGATGTCAATCTCCTCTGACCAATCACATGATAACACACAAAATGACGCAGTGACCTTAACTTTTTATTAAAAGCTAGCTTGAGTATCTATGCTTCCTATTTACTTCGCTGGTTCATTGACTTTGATGTTCGTTGACTTTGATGTTCGTAGCGGACCGAATAAGCTTTATGCTCGAGAGAGCCTCAAAGCGGGATAAAAAAGAAAGAAACCAATCAAACCATTACCGTTGTCTGCAGTCACTGAGGAGAACCATCGCGTTTGCGGCTATTGTCATATTTTTACCGACCGTTGTTATTATGCAGACGCAGCCAGACACACCGGTTCCTGCAGTCATAGATACTATAAGTGGCGCTGTCCAGGAGTTGATGGAGAAGGTTTTAGCATTGGTGAGCACCTTGTACAAGCATGCATACATGCTTATTCAGTTCCATAAGTTCGTGGGGCTCCTATGATTAAGTACTTTTGCATCCGCATTGATTGATTGCTAATTTTAATTGTAGCCTACCCTTCTACCATGCCATATCTGCATGCCTAAAACTACCACTTCTTTGAAGGCTTTTCTACACTAGTGGGCCTTTTTATGGGCGGCATTAAATCATAATCTATGATTGAATCAGTTCAAATTGAACTGAGCTGTATTTTATCAAAACACCTCATGAGGTTTGTATTATGTAAGGGTCCCGGCTCAGAAGTGCTATCCAATTGTGAAACACTTAATGCACATTGCAGTGCATCAATTCCAAACCACACTAGTAGATAGCAAGTGTATACAAAGCCTATATGATACATGTAGTTCTGCAGACTGCTCTGTTTACCTGTTATAGTTAGTCTCACTCACCTTGCTCGGCTTATTCATATTGTATTGTCTCTCCCCTTTCCTTCATTCCTCAATGATTTCATCAAAGTAAATTGAATTCAGTGAAAACTATATAAATGAATGTAGATATTAGTTGCATTTTATGCATGTATATATGTAGCGATAGATTGCAGGTTGGCATTAAGCTATTTGATGATTAATTTTGAAATTACCATTTTGTTCATGTGTATCACTATTTAATATGGGTACTGGGATTAAAGTTTATAGTTCTGACAACCACAAATGTACCAAATGAAAGAGTTGAATGTACATTTCATTGTGAATATTTGAAACACAATTCACTGAGGACAATGGCTATGTGTATCCATGTTCATACACTATAGCTGAAGATGTTGTGAAATGTTATTGTAGCATTTTAATGAGGCCTATATAGTAATTAAAATTTTTCTACAGTTATACTTTTTGCATCATTGTATGCCTGATTTCTACAATTCATTGTAGCCTACCCCTCTCTTTAGGCCATGCCATATTGCATGCCTAAATGTGCCACTTCTTTAAAGGCCTTTCTAAACTATTCAGTGGGTACCTTTGGGCATTAAATCATAATTTATAATTGAACAAGTTCAATTTAAAACTGAATTATGTCAAAACACCAGTCATGAGGTTTGAATCATGTATAAATATATGGCAAGCCAGAAATACTATCAAATTTACAACAGTTCTAAACCAGTTCAAACCACACTACTAGATTGCGAGTTTAGAACGGCTGTAATACATAGTATATATATATATATATATACATAGCTCTGCTCAGATTGTTCCGTTTATACCTTGCCAGGGTACCAGGGATAAAGTTTAGCATTGACAACCCTTATTATACCAAATGAATTGACTTTTATTACATTTTAAACATTACACATTTCCCTGTAAATATTTCAAATCAATTTATTGAAGAGAATGGTTACATGTAGGCATGTTTATGCATGCACTGAAAATGTCATGAAATGTTATTGTAGCGTTTTAGTGAGGCCTGCTAATTAAAAATTTTCGATGCCAACTTGTATAAACGTAAGGACGGGCTTTAGTTTAGGTTGGGTGTTCTCACCATGCACACAAAGCAGTGTAATGCACAGGTTGCATGATCAGTTTACATAGCTGTGCATGACTATAAGTCTGTATTAGTTCATAATTACAACAACAATGCATGTGAAGTTATTTCTGTACACTTTGTAACAGTTGTGAGTTCATGATGTCATTGTGAAAAAGTTAGTTATAGCAGTATTGATTATTGAGAAGCTGCACTTGTCTCACATGT
>NW_003547076.1:22582-25937 GCF_000090795.2 Amphimedon queenslandica | reverse complement strand
GAGAAGTAAGATTGTACATGGTGGAACACCAGGGCCCAGAAAATGCCAACAAAAATCTGAAAAAATTTAGGAGTTGACATTACATTTAATCAAAAGAGGGGGCAAGAATGGTACGCAGATACAGAAACAAACTGAGTTTTTCCAACAATGACATATACTTGGCTGTAGAATAATTATAGAGTTCTTCACTAAATGCAAATCTCTATTCACCCCATTTTAAAATGGCTGTCCTGACTTTGTTGCCTGGAAAATGAGATCTTTTGCTTGCCAATTATCTTTACCAACTCCAATGATATTGCTAGCGTGGCTGTAAACCTGGATTAGAAAATTTTTTAAAATTGGCAAAATGGTGTTGTTAACATCCTGATGTACATACCTTGCTTGACTTAATTAATTCAGCAATCATTTGCCCACGCCTTTACGTCAGTAGGTGTGACCACAGTAAACAGAATGGCAGGTTCTACATGGATAGAGCAAGAAAAAATAGAGATACTTCTCTATAGAAAGAGCCTTTATAAGCCTTTTAAAAATCCAGCTAAGTGAAGCGAAGTGGTGAAAACAAATCATATATTACACTATGTTTTAGAGTCACAAGCATTTCAGTAGAGTACCATAATTTTTGGATCAAAAAAATCCAAATTGGATTAGAATCAGTTGAAACTTTTGTACATAACATAAATACCTGTATATGCACCAGAAAATGGAGAATAATAACTTTTTTAATTCTGGCAAAAATTTTTGAGCAACTTTAAAAATCTGCAAAAAATTCAATTTTGATTTGAATCAGCTCAAACTTTCTATGCAACATAAAATCCCGACATAAAGTACTATGCAACACAGTTTATGCAGGACTCAAAGGTGCTGGCATCTTGTTGCATGAAAGAAGTATCAGTTCAATTCCTGCAAATAGTTGAATGCTCCATTGACTCCTATATAAAATGTGTTGCATTCAACAAATGTTGCACAGTGTATGTTGGGCTTAAGAACATTTTGGTATAAAAATTGATAGTGTTACCTAGCAACTTTTGGCAAAATTTGACCTGGGACAGAACTGCCATATATTTGAGTAACTTCAAAATTTTTTAAATTGAACTTTAATTGAATTTACATGTTGCTCATACTTTCTAGGCAAAACAAGAACATAGTATGTATCACAAAAAGTATTACAATAAAGAACTTGCTATTAGGCCCCAAGACCATGTACTATTGACTTTGGTCCAATTTTAAAGCATGTTTAAGTGTCGTTTAAAAACCCAAATTTGATTGGAATCAGTTCAAACTTCTCTATGCAACATAAGTACATGCGTAATGTATTAGGAAAAATATTTAATGTAGAATTTTCTTTTCTTACAATTTTGCAAAGTTTGGCTTGTATGAGACCAAACTGAAGCAACTTTAAAAGATTTGCAAAAAATACAAACTTATTGAAAGAGATCCAACTTCCATTTAACATTAGAGCATATATATAGCAGAAATACTTATAGAGTTGACAACTTTTTTTATGGCAAAATTTGGCAGAAGACTCTTATAGTGCAGGAAATTTTAATAGACACCTTTAGACATTTTTTTAGATTTTGGGTGCTTCAGGCCCCCAGTGTTTTCTTCTCACTGATTGTCACACATTTTATCAGATTCATGAAATAAATTTTCTCACTAATACAGCAATCTTTCTTACTCATATACTGTATGCATTTTATCCTAATATTTTTAAATAATAAAACTTTGTTCCCACATAAAGAAGTTCAGGCAATATTTGGCCCAGTACATGATGTGTACAAGTTTGCTACACACTTATTGTCACTCATTCAATATGCATGAAATTGATATTGAATGTCCTGATAAGAGTGGGACAAACATCGGGTTTTGCTTCCGGGATGTTGCTGAAGTAAGCCAGATTATTAAAACAGTCAGTCAGCTTATTTGTTAGCTAATTTTTGTTGTCTATTTATTGCTGTTTTCTTTCAATCTTTGCATCCATCAAATTTTTATTTCTGCATAATATTGTATCTTGGGTTGCCTTTGGGGGCAATATTTTCTGCAACTTTTATTTTCTATTTGACTACCCATTACCAATCCCTGTGCTAGGTTTAGGCAGCCATACAAGAATTTATTTTAATAATAATTTTCAAATAGCTCACAAACTGCACCATGTGGCAATGATGACACAACTTTCACAAAAATATTTCGCCTCAAAATAATATAATATATTGTATCATACTAACTATACCGTAGATTGGGAAATTTTTTGTTGCTAAACTATTTTTATTGTTGAAGTGATCCACAAAAATTTGACAGAAATAAATTTTACAGTGAATAATGAGATTTTTGAAATTATTGTAACATGCAGCAGTGCACACAAGAGGTTCTTCTAAAACCCAATGAGGCCTGTAGCTCTTACACAAGAGGCTCCCTGTCAGTACTATCATGAGAACTTACATTGAATAGCTGTCCATTGGCATCAAAAGTTAGTAGCCACATGTGCATTTAATGACACATCCTAAATTTTTGGTGTTAAAAAGATTACACTGATGGGTCAACCGACAAACATAAAACAACTTGGAAAAATTTTATACCAATTATTTTTAACATGACAATATCACAATCTATTGTATTGTATTGTATCTCTTTTCTATCTCCTATAATTAGTCTGATTTTTGTGTCTATGTAAACTATGTAAAGAAATATCATGAAGCAATTTTGACCTTGGAAAAAATCCATGCTGATTATAATGCATCCATCTACTTCAAAGTTAGCAATATGCAAAAATCAAAATTATTTTTATGCATGTACATGATGTATTATGACATAATTACTATTATAATAGACATTATGAGAATGTGAGGATTATGAAGAGGCAATCAAGTATATACTACCAGTATTACTGGCAGAGCCTTTTCATCATTTTTGGATACATGTTCAATGAGGAAAGTAAATATATCTATGTGGATGGCTTTGTTATAATGCATGCCATGTTTACCTTCATTTTCTCATCGTGTAGCTAATGTGTGCAGCAACAAAGGATATTAATGATTGGACTGCTTTTGAATCTGTTAGTCTTAATAATCTATTCCAGTTTTACTTTCTTCACTTTATTTCTCATTGTCTTCTTTTTTTACAGGCTCTGAGTATCCTTTTCCATCACCTTTCTGTAATTGAGAAATATATTTTTTTGACAAGAAGGTATGTTAATATATCAGGGAAATCGACAAAATGGGAACAAGAGATAAAATTGTAAATTAAAACCATTTCCATGTAGATGATGTGCATGGCATCATATGTATTGTCGATAAGGTGCATGTAAAAGCATGCATATATAATAATAAAGTAATATTTATTGCATACTTGTTAATTCTTA
>NW_003547076.1:19240-22415 GCF_000090795.2 Amphimedon queenslandica | reverse complement strand
TTTACTTGATGGAGTAATCATTATTGAGTAAGATTGTAAGTTCAACAAGGTTTAACGTGAAATAAATATTCAACTGTTTCAAAAGAAAACCATGGCAAGCATAGGCGGTTCCAGAAGTGGGCATTAAGGGGCAATACCCACCCTGAAGTTTGGACAGGAAAAGGAAGTCATCATAATCATTAAAATAAATTATAATTGTTATTAAAATTAACTTTTCATGAATATTTTGAATGTTAATTTTGTAATCATTTCTTGCAATGGCAACCAAGCGTCAAGCATTTCTCCTTTCTTTCTTGCCTCCTAAACCAAAAAAAGAAATACCAATGATGATGACCTTATTGAAAGAAGTAAGGTTAATAGCTAACATGTATAGATCTCTATAAATAAGCCAGTACTGCTTGTCATAAAGCATCAGTTGTGTTAATGGCAGCTGCACACAAAATTTACTACCTGAAATTTCTATAGATGAGTCAGATCTAGTGTCAGTTGATTTCACAGAGTTAGAGACTAATGATTATGATCTTCCATGTGATACTTCTTCTAGTTATGCTGAGTCTGATTAGTCTCGCTAGCCAGACCATTCCCCAGCCTACAGTCATTGGGTGGACGGCAATGACTGTAGGCTGGGGAATGGTCTGGCTAGCAAGACTAATGTCTCATAGTCAATCACAAAGTCACACTCACGGCACATGCACAGATGATGACAATGGTGAGAAATTAAATATTGCGAGGCCCCTAATATTATGGAAAAGCGTAGTTCTGCGCAGAGCGATAGCAGAAAAGAAAGTGGGTGTATTCAAAATCGCGGCGCGCTTCGTGCGTCATTTTATTCACTTTCTTGTCGACCAGCTTCCACAATCCTGGAACCGCCTGTGATGGCAAGGAAATATAAACTCAAAGGAATGATGAACATTAAAGCAGCCAATTTTAAGCTAGCTGACAATGAAGAAGGTAACCATGACAACTAATGTTACTGTGACAACGGGTAATTTTTTGCAGATGAAAGTTTTATGCTAACAGATTGTTTGAAATGGTATAAATTTTATGCCAAATCTAAAAAAGAAAAAAACCTAGATTTTTGCTATTGTTGTATTATTAGTGAGGAGGTACATGCAATGTTTATGTTATGCATATAATCTATTTCTCCACAATTCTTGCAGTCAATTTCAAAGAATAATAGATGAAAAGGAGAAAGAAGAAGAAAGGAGCCTCCCTCAACTCCTACCAGATGCAAAACTATACCAGTAAAATTTTTTGTAAAAAGTGCATTTGTCAAGAGGATATGTAAGCATGATTATTGTTTTCATTTATTGGGACTGGCTTGTCTAGTTGTACTTGCTGGAGGGGATTTACTATGTTGGAATTTTAATTTGTTAAACATACTACATGTATAATACTTCAATCTTCACATTGTTGTATGTATAATAAGTCATGATAAATGCACATGATATGAGCCATTCATGTAGGTTTGCAGAACTCGATTGCAAAGACAACATCTTGCTTGAACAAAGTAATCTTGTAGAGTACGTATCATTTGTTAAACATACTACATGTATATACTTCAATCTTCACACTGTTGTATGCATAATAAGCCATGATAAATGCACATGATAAGAGCCATACATGTAGGTTTGCAGAACCCGATTGCAAAGACAACATCTTGCTTGAACCAAGTGATGGTAAGGTTATCATCAAAGCAGGAAGTCTACATAAATTAGTAAAAAGATTGACTTTTCATGAATATGCAGGTGTGTGTACATACATACACATACATGTAACTCTATGGTGTATGTGCCAAATATTTTTTATTTTTATTGCTAAGGGTGATAATACAAAAATTTTGATTTAACATTGTTGTAAATGTGCACATTTTAAAGCACCCGAATAAAATTTTAACAAAATCAGTTTTGTTCTGTTTTTCTTTTTTAGATCCGGTATATTTGCAAACAATTTAATGACATACAGATCCTTTTGTGATTCCAATAAGCTTTTAAATATATATCGCAACTGTATGATGCTGATGCCGTCGCAAGAAATAAGTTCTTAGAACAATTATATTCTACCAATTCGCCTCAGGTACTGTCAAGTGGGGTTGAAAATTTTTTCTTGAGACCAGAAGTACAGTAAATTTTTGATTATCGTAATAACTTTTGGCCCCGCTGAAGAGGGAGATGTTTAAAAAGCTGATAAGTGAAATACAGCACAAAATAAAGTAGACCAGGGGTGTATCTAGGATTGAATTTTTTTGGGCTGGCCTTAATAGTGTGAATGGAGTAATTAGTAAGTGAGGCCAACCAGGTTTGCAGGAATTCATTTGGAAAGTCAAAATTTTGAAGATTTGGCCTCTTAATGAGCTTTTTGTGGTTAATACATTGATTACAGTCACGTACTGCACTGATTTACAGTTTACATAGATGAAACTAATTTTATGCTTTACTAGAAAATTTTTTGGAGCTTGCTCCCCCCAATTTTGCCCCTGCAGTAAGCCTACCTATCTCAAACTGTTTTTGAATAAATAAACTAATTCACTATTCTGCACTTTTAGCCATGCGTTTGCAGGACATACCGTAATGTAAACACAATGAGTTTAATATTGAGCTACATGTATATATGCCTATTTTATACAATACTTTTGATTTTGATAATTAATTGTGCTTTGCAAAATTACTAATTGGTTTGTCTAAAACTTATTTTTAACTACAGTATTGTATGGAAAAGTACAAATAAACACTTGTAATAATTCTTCTTTTCTTGTATTTTTCACATTTTTTCCTACTTAGAGTACTTATCGTATTATATAATTGGACAACTTATCATTTCTACGATTTCAAGAAAGACAAGTCACTTTGTGTGAAACTGAAAAAATTCTTGGATTCAATAAGAGACAACAAACTACAAAATGGATCCCACTTGTTTACAGAGCAATAACAAAAGTGAGTGACATGGGCATCATTAAGCCTGAGAATATTAGGCTGGCATTTTTTGAGCATAATAGAGCGTCAGGAGCACAAAGGATAATGCTGGCACAACAACCTATTTTATTATGTACATGCTCTTTTTTAAAGAACTATTTGCCTTCAGCCTTGGTGACTGTGAAAACAAGTTTATTTTAAGCAACATTTTTGTCTATGAAGCAAAAGTACGATGAATTATGGATATGCATACTCAGAAAGAG
>NW_003547076.1:16590-18058 GCF_000090795.2 Amphimedon queenslandica | reverse complement strand
GATGAATATATGAAAACCGACCAATTGCATCCAAGAGGCACACTCGGGATGGAGCGGTACAAAGTGTGAGTGAGACACTTTGACTGGGACGGTCGCCTTCAAGAGAGTATCGAAGGTGAGCAGATGGTGTGGAGGGGGGCCCATAAATAGAAAAAGACCAATCAAAGATTGGTTGGGGACAAACTGCGTACAGCGGAATTTGTAAAATTCCGGTGCCAAATGAAGATGGGCACATACGACAGGATGGACTCAGGGGCCTTCGAAGTTAATAGAATTGAGCCAGACAGTGAGTAGGACGTACCAAACTGACACCATAAGAGGTGGGCTATAGTGACCCGTTAGTACGATCTTGCATGGTGATTTTAATATAGTTGTTCCTTACTAACTTTGTGCCTAAAAGTATCTTGTTTCTCACATTACATGCATGCTTTGTGGGTGATATAGTCAGCTAAGATAACCATGATACAAAATTTATGAAATGATAAACTAAATTTCCATGCTAAAACAATGCTATTGCATGAGAAATATCATTTTGCTTGAATTGATACACCACTGTATGAGCCTGAATTGTTTTGAGTGAATAGATACATGTGGCTTAACTTATGGGGCTTACTCAGTCTCACATCAGAATTAAATTGTTTATTACTATAACAAAGTATGAATCATTGTGTTGTTTTTTTATATTTGTGATAGGCATATATTTATTGTATATTGTGTTTATTAAAGACGGGAATAATGAGAGATTTCATGGAAACCATTGTTTCATAAACTTTCAGAAGAGGTACATGAAAAAAAATTCACTGTTTTACAATGTAGCTACATGCATAGTAAAATTTTATTTCTTCACTCTTTCATAAGTCTTTAACTAATTCCTTTGTCTTTCCCCTTAGGCAATTAATAGCAAAAGCCCTAATGGAGATTAAAGACAATCAAAACTTCCCTTATAATTTAAAGGCATGTGACTTATGTGAAATACCCAATATAAAAGGTCTGATGACAATTCATGATTTTGAGCATTTCCTTTATAAGCAATCAAAGAGAATAGAGCCTGGCAATGGCACTCCACACAAGAAACCTGTAAGTTTTTCTAATTTGTAAGCACTATCATTAAATTTTCATATGCATATACAGCCAAGATCTATGACAAGATTTTTATATTGCAAACCACCGTTTGACTAAAGAATTTATAATTACTTGAAAGATATAGCACACATTATATATGTTTATATATATATACCTTTATCAATTAATCATTGACTTATTTACCTATTAAAGAACTTCTCTGACTGTTCAGATTTTTATAATGCACAAACACATTTCATTTAACCTATTATTTACTCATATTTTTATAATGCACAAACACATTTCATTTAACTTATTATTTATTCATATTTTTATAATGCACACACACATTTCATTTAACTTATTATTTACTCATATTTTTATAATGCACAAACACATTTCATTT
>NW_003547076.1:10940-16364 GCF_000090795.2 Amphimedon queenslandica | reverse complement strand
GCAATACTCAATGTTCAAACGGAAGTAAAATCCTCTGTAAACCATTATGGTTAAGAAACAAATGGTGACAGGGAGTAAAATATAGATTTTGTCACATTTTAAGTTAAAATACACCATTTACACTACAAACGCACTGATAATTTCTAAAAACACCTTCAGAGGAACAGCTCATGCTTGTAAACATTCACACAGGTGGTTTTTGTTTTTATAACCACTTAACCAAGCCGGTGCCGGTCTATTGTTTCCACTTTCACGTGGTATTAGTTGCTCGTGTCACTGGCATCGATTAGACATCGTCAAATACAAATTGTGGATTTTGAAATAGTAAAAAGGTAGGGTTGATTTCAGATAATTTCTTGTTCTTTAATCATCTTATGTTTTCTTTTGATTTGTTTCGATGTATTGTCATTTTATTATGTGTGTCTGCGTGTTGTGTTGCATTGTGCTATTGTTTTTCTTCACAATAAAAGTAATAACAATAGCAATTATGATAGAAATTATTCCAGTCTGTGGCTCTACACAACTATGTATTACCAGTTCAGCTCCTTTATTAATGTTGTTACAATTTTTATATTTTAATTCATTTTCTTTGTAGAACAATAAGGTAATGATGTCTTATTTATGTAATGCTATACCAATTTTGAATACTTCTACTGTTGTTGGAGCTACTGAAAAGATTTATGATCCAGATCATGTTTTCAGGTGCCTTTGTTACGCTATTAACGGAATGGCATCTTGTTGTACTATCATGCATTGTTGTCCTTAAAAAGAAGCAGTTCCAGCTCTAACAGCAACAGTTACTGATATGTTTTCCAATTAATTTTAATGTATCTATCATTATAGTCAGTTTATTTATGCAGTTTGTCAATATTTCAATGATTTCATTTATTATTAGCCACAGTCATTGTCAAATACTACCTGTACAGCATAGGCAAGCTGTATCTTCAATCCTCTTGACACAGCTATTTCATTGCTATATTAAAATACCTTACTTAAAACATTTTTGTTTTAATTCCTAATGGATAATTTGTTAAAGATTTTAACTAATTATGGATGGAGCTAACTTGCCTACCTTTGGTTTTACGTTAGCAATGCTCATGAGAGTATTGTAACCACTGGTTAATTAATTTGTTAGTAAAAACCAGAAAGGCTGCTCAAGTGATTCTAATGTAGTACAGTGCAGTGTAGTGTTAACACCAGTATTTATATGGCCATGAGCACTGACAGTGACAGGATGTTAAAAGAAACCAGAGTTACGGTCTTAAATAAATAAATAAATAAACATATACTTATAAAAAATTAATTTGTGGTTGATACACACAATCATGTACAGTACATGTACATGTAAGTACATGACTACATGTATACATAAATTAATTGTACTCCCCTAACCGCAGTCTTGAGAAAATGTTTGGTAATGGTAGAGCCTCTTGAAACTTCTTCATTTCTGGCAAGGAAACTCCTTCATCTTCATCATCAGCAGCTCCATCTTCCTTGCTTCTCTTCTGAAGATGACTGTATATTCTTCTTCATTCATGATTCCAGTGGTAGAGGAATCAATACAAGACTCAACAGGAGGGGAAAGAGAATTGATATTAGGAGGCAAAGGGAATGCTACATGTAAATGTATTTCGCTCATTGGTTGGTGAGGTGATAGATCACAGATTGTTGGTAGTAGTGTCTTGTGCCTACAAATTATTAACGAAGTGTTTTGAATGCATTAATGTGTGTACAAGACATGTATACATTATTATAAATTGACAATAAAAAATTGGCTCACTCCGACAATTTCTTAGTCTTCTTTTTGTTTTTCCTCTTGTGACGATATTTAGGAAGGAGACTCATACGAGACTCATTCTCACCAGAACGAAATGGCTTCCGTGTTGATACAGGTGCCTTTCTCATCTTCAGAACTCTTGCTGCTTGTTTCATAAGCTCTATAGCCAATGATAACAGTCTGAAGTAAGACGTTCTTGGCCTGAAGATAACAGTGAATAGCTCACTATTCAAGTGAATAGCCGAAGCCGAATAGCTCAGTCCAGTATACACTTGGCCTTCCACCACTATCCAGACCGGCTACAAGTATTTTAGTGTTTTAGAGAATAATACATTGATCAAGTAAGTGCCTAACATCTCCAAACAAAGTGAATACCATGGAAATTCTTCATAAGCATGAATACAACTGCCATAAGTAGTCCAATGTAGCAGTGTCATGCTTGCCATCTAAACAAACAAATTTTAAAGAAATAACACCTCCTGCTTGGTCCACAAGACTCGTAGAAAGCTTTCGTGGTCTAATAAAGTTCCAGCTTTACACTATATAGAAGTTATATTGCTTCAAACAGAGACCTTACATCTCTATTTCTTCTCCACCATTACTCGTTACCATAGTAATATTTAATTATTTCAATGAATATCATTAAATTTTAATGACCGGAAGTTCCATTCCAATTTCTGGACAATTGTGCTTTTATTTGGCTTTACACTTGCATGAAGACAGTGCAAAATTTCTGTGTTTTAAACAGAAATTTTTTTTATTTTGGCTTCTAAAATGAGAATTATTTACAAGTTCATTTTTTGAACAAATGATTACATATGAATTCGGTTATTGTTATTACAAAACAATACGAGAAAGATTAGAACCCAATGTTGAAACTGCCAAAGGCAACTTCTTTTCAA
The DNA here is from genome assembly GCF_000090795.2 of Amphimedon queenslandica. Classification (NCBI taxonomy): domain Eukaryota; kingdom Metazoa; phylum Porifera; class Demospongiae; order Haplosclerida; family Niphatidae; genus Amphimedon; species Amphimedon queenslandica. Next base: position 13,685 of record NW_003547076.1, on the reverse strand, counting down.
ACTGGATGTTCATGACATAATGCTGCAACAATACAAGTGTGGCTGACAAGATTGGAGGGTACAATATGTTGAAAACATAATATGCTCAAATGAGAGCCAGTATTGCCTTTTTGACACTCTTGATTTTGTTCAGCATTCTGCCCTCTATAGTGACATGGTAGGTAGGATTGCTTGTATCCGACAAGAACCTCACAAGACAAGGTTCTGAAAGAACAATGGCCTTTGTCACATTTTTAACTGTAATAGTGTCCTATTAACAAATAATACCATAAAAATTTATTGCAATTTAAACTTACTGAAAATGTATATACAATTTGCTTGTCAGTACAATAAGATAACAGATTGTAAACACTGGAGGGCAAAAAATCTCTTAAATCTTCAAGTGAACCTAAACCAAAAGCAGAATTATGACACATTTCAATTTAGTGTCAAATACCATCTATATGCTTTAGTCTTTCTTTGTCTGCGCTATAGTTTTGTTCTACTTTCAGCAACCTTTTTAAAGTGGTTTTTTCTTCATCAACATATCTGTGAGCAATATAGTTAAGACAACATCATAATTTCTCAATGCTTACGCAAGAACTTTATCACACCACATTGGCCATTCAATCATTACATCAGTTACTTCCAAATCTGTTACCTGATTCAGTTCTTGTTCCAATTGTAATATAAAACTTCAACTATAATTATACGGAACACAAAATTAAGCTTACATAGTTGATTCTGTCTAAACAAGGGAATTTGTCAATGACCTCAGAAACAGAAGGTTCCCTTAATATCCAGTTACGCCTGTTTGGGAAAGTCTTCATCATCAAATCCTTTACAACTGAATGGCGCTTCTTCTTTTGCTTCCATTCCTTTTAATTTCTGAGACCATATCCTCGTACTCATCATCTTCTAAAAGTTCTTCTATGCCTTGTTTTTCAGAACTAATTAGCAATGCTTTATTGTGTTCATAAAGACCAATACAGTTACCTCCTTTTCTTAGTATCATTACCAGTCTTCCCATTTTTGAATTTCCACCGCAGCTGCTGCTTCCATGTATTCTATAATTCAAATTCAGAAATTCAATATTTGTGCTGGTACATATACTTGAAAGAGCCATGCAATTAACATGTGAAAGTGACATAATCACTATACTTATGAACTCATTAAAGTTTTCATATGGGCGGCTTTATGCATTATTCACTTAGAGCGGAACAATAGAAAAGTGTATTATTCGTATGTGCAAAATTTAAACTTACATATGGATATTTTGGATCTTCATCTTGCAGTTTCGGAAATTTATGTATGAGTAGCTGACAAACAGCATTATAGTCCTTTGAAGTTGGTCTGTATGTGTTCTGTATCATTCTATAACTCAAGATAAGAATATCATAAGGTATAAATGCAATACCTTGAATAGAGGGTATTCACTATTTCGGTTCTCATTGACCGTCCCAAAACTTCTACTTCCCCACTCAAAAACCTGCTGACTCTGGGGCTGAAGTTGTCTGGAATCAATGCTGGGAGCCACTTTCCACTTTGCTGCAACACTTCAGTCCCCTGGCTTTGTACGGCAATTGCTGGTTCTGCTGAAGCAGTGGATGTCTCATGAGAGGAAGTGAAGTTTTGCTGCTGCTGCTGCAATAGAAATGCAATCAGAGTATATACAATTATTGAAGGATACCACTCCTTTTCCATTTAACTTCTGGATATAGCGCCATATCTTACAATAAATCCCCGTCGGCTGTATCATTTTGCATAGATCTTCTTTTGTCAACAACATCAACTCTTCTCCATCAATGTAGTTTTCTATCAGTGCAGTCGTGATAAAATTTGACGTGAGTATTCCGTATATAAGAATATAACTCACGAATGAAAATATCAGAGAACTCTTGAAGTATGTTTTGGGTTTCCTTCAAGTTTTCTGCTACATCTTCTGGTGTACTTGAGCAATCTATAGTTGAAAAGTCCATTCTGCTACACAGTGCTAGAGCTGGACTGCTTTCGCGTATGAACTAGATCCCCTTCCGTGCAGTGATGTGACCAGATTGACCACACTCTAGCCACATGCACAGTAGGACACTCCCTTCTATTATTATCTACTCTTCACGGTACTGATGCTTTACCACGCTGTCCGCTCAATGTCCTCTTTGGCTGCACTTGTTTTGAGTTTCAACCGTATTGAAGTGAGTTATTTATCTTTCTTTGAATGTATCATTATAATTTCTGACTACATACTTAGAGTAGGGCCTAAGTATTAAACAATGGGGACCCGACGTCAGTTATGGACCGCTCAGTTTTAGATACAGGTGACATTTTTGTTCTGTTTTGGAGGTGCATGATATATTATAGTAGCATAAATGTCTTTGTCATGGAGTAATTCTCAGTATGCCACGTGTACATGGCCAGTAGTTGTAATCTGAATTAGTCCTGATATCAGTTTTAGATCATGCATTTTGGGCAATATATAAGTCATGATACAAGTAGAAGAACGTAAGGTCTTTTACAAATGTAGGAATATAACGACTGTACCGGTACTGAAATCAGACTTGATCTATTCATTTTGGACAATATTGCTGATTCAGGCATGATATCTATTGGCTGTCTACATGCATGATGCATTGGTGTACATGTAGTTAATCCCCACCCACTCCAGATGCATTAATTAGAAAGCAGCTTAGATTTAGTTGATGAATGCATGCATTATGCTTTTACTTTTACAAGAACTACTGCTTAGCTGATTTTCAATATATGCATGCG
>NW_003547076.1:0-10930 GCF_000090795.2 Amphimedon queenslandica | reverse complement strand
GTTGTTTTATCATCTGATTGTAATAGTCCAATTTTATTGAGTAAACATGAAGCCGTGCACTGTAGATGTCTCATGTTTGTACACTATAGTTTGTAAATTTTATGTGTGTATTATTGATTATGGCCGTTATAAGTTTGTGTATTGTAGTCATTATTATGCGTATGTGTAATTTGTAGCCATTATATTACATTTATGGATTATACATGTCATGTAGCTTGTAGCCATTATGTTTGCTTACTAGTTTGAAGCCATTATGCATACATGTACCTGTACATGCATGTTTATGTATTATAGTAATTTTTATCATAGTTATTATATGTATATAGTGCCCATGCATGTTTTTGTACTGCAAGCTGGTTGACATGTATCTTTTGTAACAGATATACATGTACATGCATCAGCATGTAGAGATGAGCTTTTCATTATGATGTATCTTAGTTTATTATCATTGCTTTGTAAATTAAGGTTAATTATCATTTTGAAAAAATTTTGATATTTTAAAATTGAGGAATTGTATCTGCATGTATAGTGTATACATGTATCTCTTAAACATTGACATCAGTATTGTATTAGTTAATTATTTGGTTACTTTAATTTGGTTAATTATTGTTTGTTGTATTGGTTACGTAGTATTCATTATCTCTGGTTAACTATAACTATAACTAAATCTATTTTAGCACAGCAAAATTATAATCTTAGTTAACTAAACTATAATTCTTTCATTTGATGTTGAATTAACTAGAATCATAACTCATATGACTTGTCAAAACTATAATTAACCACTTACCTCACAAATCTGAGTTCTTACCTTGGGGGGCCAAAGTCCCCCGTGGAATCCTCTTTAGACCAATAGCACGGGGGGGTAATCCCCCTGCTATTACTAAGGGGCATCCCTGCTCACCGGTAAGGGCAAGAAGGTGTGCCATTGGGCGTGGCCTTCCAAAACCACACCCCCAGAAAAGGGACATGTGTACCAACTCAAAATCCCAAATTTGCACGCGGGTATAGCTCCACCTAGGGGAGGAGCGAACTGTGCGAGCTCTCAACTCCTCTCCCGCTAATTGCTGAGGGGCAATCCCTGCCTCTGGGAGGTACTTGTGTCTCAATCTGAGGGGGAGGTTCCGGTCAGCCACGCATCATACTGAGACATCACCTCAGTGGAGAAATGGTTAGTGGAGGGAGGCGGGAGGACCTGTAAAGAAGCTGCAACGCTGCAAGCAACAATAGAGCCGCCCCCGCAGTGGGAGGGAGGACCTGTAAAGAAGCTGCAACGCTGCAAGCAACAATAGAGCCGCCCCCGCAGTGAGAGAGCCCTTTATATCATGGCAAATAGTGGGTGTGGTTAACCTCGCCTAAACTTATTGTCTAACTGACAATTAACCACTTACCTCACAAATCTGAGTTCTTACCTTGGGGGGCCAAAGTCCCCTGTGGAATCCTCTTTAGACCAATAGCACGGGGGGGTAATCCCCCTGCTATTACTAAGGGGCATCCCAGCTCACCGGTAATGGTGAGAAGGTGTGCTATTGGGCGTGGCCTTCCAAAACCACACCCCCAGAAAAGGGACACGTGTACCAACTCAAAATCCCAAATTTGCACGCGGGTATAGCCCCACCTAGGGGAGGAGCAAACTGTGCGAGCTCTCAACTCCTCCCCCGCTAATTGCTGAGGGGCAATCCCCGCCTCTGGGAGGTACTTGTGTCTCAATCTGAGGGGGAGGTTCCGGTTCCAAACCACGCCCAAACAAAAGAACCCTCTTCATAATACTCAACTGAAGGTACTCAATGATTAATCAAGGAAACAAAGACATAAAATACATGAAAATGAGTTCAGGCAGTCGGGCCTTTTGACGAGAGAGCTACTGCTACTAGGACGGAAGGAGGTGACTGGATATAGACCTGGTAGGCTTCAGAGTTCCAGTGGCCCATGGCCTTAATCAGATGGTCAGGTACTCCTGCTTGGGCTGCTGAGGTAGCTGCGCCAATGCGGAAACTGTGGCCTGAGTACCTACCAGAGTCAATCCCACACCTCCCCAATGCCTCCTTGAGGAAATGAACAAATTGGTCACGAGAAAGAGGCTGTCCATCTTCTCGTATTAACAGAGGACCAGTCCTAGGACCTGGGCGCTTAGCGAGGTACATCAGCAGTGCTGCGACTGGACACAGCTCATCACCTGTCTTGCCCAGGAATACCATAGCTCCCTTGCCAAAGGGGTCCGTTTTGGAATGGAGAACTGTCAGGCGGATGATAGTGGGAGAATGGTGGGAATCAATGGCAACATTCTCGGCAACAATGGAAGGGCGAGAACCTGAAGTGGACGTCACCTCCCCGAGACGCATGAAGCCAAAGAAGGCCACGGTTGCAGTTGTCCAGAGGAGGAGATGGAGAAAGGAAGACTGAATGTCCCAGACTGCCCTCAACTTCCGCAGAATGACAGGGGTAATTGGGAGCCTGGAACGAACCATCAGATTGCCCTGAGCAGTCAGTTTGATTCCCCTAAGAACATACTGCAGGTAAGGCCAGTCTGACCTTGTAGAGCTGGTTGCTGATGACTGTACCTCTAGATGCCTGACTGCTGATAAGTTGGTGGAGATAGACCTAGGGGCCAACCGCCGCTGGGCTAAGAATGCTGCAAACAAACATAGAGTACCTTGTGACAATGGGTAAGGGGCAAGACCAGCACTGTGACAAAAGTTCATACAGCATGATTTAGCTGAGGAGTACGTACGATTAGAAGATGGGGCTAGACCATGCTCAAAGTATCTTTGAACAACTTCGCCCAGCTGGGAGAGGTCCACTGAAGATTGTGGTCTGTGAGCAGGTGAGCTAGCGGAGGTGGGATGGAGGTGGGCTCTGAGGCAGCCTGGGGAATAAGAGAGAGAAAAAGAGTGGTGTTATTGCGGGATAGGGCATCTGCAGCGGCATTGCACTTGCCAGGTATGTGATCTGCCGAGTGCTCGAAATCAAATTTTGCTTCCCAAAAAAACAGGCATTTAAGGAGGTGTGCCAGAATTGGGTGGCAGGCTGAGCGGGATGACAGTGCTGCAACAACAGCTGTATTGTCTGAGAGAAACAACACCCGCTGACCCGCCCAGCGCCTCCCCCATACCGCTGCGGCAATGACCACTGGGAGAAGCTCCTTGGCCGCGATATTGACCTCGGCCCAGGATGCTGGCCAAGGTAACTGGAACCATGAGCCGTGGTATTGGTCAAAAGCCCCACAGCCCCATGAACCAGATGCATCACTAATGACCCATGTGACTGGGCAGGAAGGGGGAAGGGCAGAGATCCCGTTCCAGTCTGCCACGAACAAGGACCACCATTTGATGTCTGCTTTACAGTTTGCATCCAGTCTGGTCTTCTGATGGGGGAGACGGGGACGCTTCATGGCCTCAATGATTGCTCTGACAAATGATCTCCCAGGACGCACCACGGCCGCTGCGTGGTTCAAGTGGCCCAGGAGTTCCTGAAGCTCCTGCTTTGTGGCTGCCTGAGCGTTTACCCAAGCCGATAGGCGGAGTTTAAGAGAAGCCAGTTTCTCCTGGGGGAGCGACAGGGACATGGCATCGGAGTTGAGCTGAATGCCTAAGAAGGTGAGGGAAGTAGCAGGACCCTCCACCTTTTCAGGGGCCACTGGTAGACCCAGTTTTTGGCAGAGTGGTAGAGCTATCTCCATGGCCCTGCGACATACTAGCGAACTGGGAGGGCCACAAAAGAAGAAATCGTCCAGGTAGTGAATAGAAAATTCCACCCCTGACCTGAAAAGAGCCCAAGCCAGACCATCAGCTACTGCTGAGAACAGTATTGGGGCAGACCTAAGTCCAAAAGGCAAAGCGAAATCGGCATAGGTGATACCTTCCCACTGAATACCCAGAAGGAGGCTGTCCTCTGGGCGGACCGGCACCATGCGGTATGCAGATTTCAAGTCAATTTTTGCCATGAGAGCCCCGCGACCACACTGGACCATTCGCTGAGCTGCCTCAGCAACTGAGGCATAGTGGAGAGAGCAGAGCTTGGAGGGGATCCCGTCATTAACACAGCGGCCTTTGGGGGATGATAGGTCTACTATCATCCGAAAGCACCCTGGTTTATTCTTTTTTGGGATCAGACCAATGGGGCTGAGCTGAGTGACTGTGGAAGGGCGGAGCCTGCCGGCTGCCACCTCCTCCTCAATGTACTTGCTCACTACCTCCGGCTTGTCTGTGACTGAGGACATATTAGAGGTGGCTGGCTCCAAGGCGCTACCGGGCTTGAAGCCAATTGTGAATCCCCACCGAATGCCTCTCTCCAGGAAGCCCGCCAGATCCTGGTCTGGCATTGAGATCAAAAAGGGGAGCCACTCCTGCAAAGGTAGGAATCCTTGTACTGCACAGGAGGGAGAAGGTATAATGGCTGCCTGCGACTCCAGAGCCAGGAGTTGAGCCACATATGGGTACTGACCTGCAGTGACAAGATCAGAGTGCACTGAGACTAAGCTTATAAAAAAAAAAAATAAAAAAAAAAAATAAAAAAAAAGGGGGGGGGGGAAGCGTACAGCATCAATTAATTAGACGTTATTTAACTGGGGCCACATCCCATAACATTTAATATTGCAAAGTTACCATGCCAGAAAAAAAAATGCATGAGCAATGAACAATGGATGATAACACTGGGAAAGAGCAATAATTAAACAATGCATCATGAATAATAATGAGTGTTAGTATATATAGAGAGGGTCCATCTATAGCGCCCTCCAGAGCAGCTACCGGATCAAGCTACGCATCAGTGGTCTTCGGTGAGGGCGACTTTGGGCAGGCTGACGCTACATGTTCTCCGCTGGAGCAAATACTACAAACATGTAGGTATTGACACTTAGCGTGCCTACAGTAGCCATTGTTGTACTTTTTACACGGTTCCTTAGAAGGCAAGTAAGGATGCGTCCTCCCTGTCTTTGACTGCTGCGGAGAGCTCTTCTTCTCCCATGTAGCCAGGGCGCAGTCACTCGTCCGGTGGTCGGACTCCCAACACAATGAGCAACAGGGGGAGTCTGAGACAGAGGCTCTCAAGACAGACGTGGCCAGGATAGATGGCTCAACATGAGTCCACTCGCGAAGAGCTCCTGTGGCCATTTGCTGCCTGAATCTGGTGTCATAGTTGTGCCATCCGCTACCGCCGTGTTTCCAAAACAAGTGGATTACAATTTGGGCATACGCCACAAGTTGTTTGGTTGGCGTGTGATTCGTCTTTATGGCGATAAATGATAAAAAGCAGAAGACCCATGTGAGGGGGTCAGAGATCTCTCGCATTTTTGAGGACGCAGAGAGGAGCTGCGATGGATGGCCCAACTCCTGTAGCCTCTCAGTCAGGGTGACATTATCCACTAACATCTCCTTCAGCTCCACGTAGGCTCCGGAGTGGATACGTTCCACTACCTTTGCTGGAATGGGAGGGAGAGAGGTAGCCAGCGATACAGGCAAAACCTTGGCAGGGGGAGCTGTATGGAGGAGGGAGCCCAGGGGGTCTGCAAAGTGGCTGCTTGCTGATGAAAACAGCGGAAGAGCATGAGCCACTGAGGTACCTGGTAGAGGTTCAGCCAAGCGGGCTGGAGTAGAGCTGCTAGCTGCAGGCAAGCCTGACCCTGCACAGATGGATGTGAGTATAAGTGACAGAGAAAGAGAGGGAGAGGTAGAAAGAGAGAGAAAGGGAGAGGGGAGGAAGAAAGAGGAAAAGGAATTTTAGCAACTGACCTCAGCCACCCCTGCAAGGAGTGGCTAGGTGAAACCACAGGGGCTGCCCTGCTGACCCCTGTAAAAAGGAACCCCTGCTAGGTGTAAACCACAGAGTTGACCTGCAGGCCACAGGTGTTAAAAATCAATTAGAGGCAATGGCCTCTGCATAGGGCTTGCTGCCCTCGTAGGCCCCAACAAACACTGAGAACATGCATCATAGTGTTACAACAGGCCTACAGCCGGACCCTCCATGGGAGACACTTATTAATAAAAAATTCTTTATATATATATATATACATATATACATACATATACACATATATATACTGGGCTAAATGCTACCATGACCCTAATGACCATTTTAATGGACCTGCTGTGCATAGCAGGCGGGTCCGTCTGCAGCCGTCTACATGAGTGAATTGCATGGACAAACCACTGACATAGAACATACCTGAGAGGGTAGCCACGGGAGGGGGCATAGGCGCACTTGACGACCCAGATCCTGCTGAGACTGCTGGGAGGCTCGTGCCAGTAGAACGGAGGGCACGGTCGATGCCCCGCTCTATTCCTGTCTCCACTGCTGCATTAAGCAGCCTCATGAAGTCGTCAGGGCCCGCAGGAGGAGTAAGAGGAGCCCGGGGTGAGGGAGTAATGGGAGCAGGCGGGCCACCAGAGGGACCCAGGGTAGGGGCTGATATGGTGGGAGCAACGGGAGCAGACGGGCCACCAGAGGGTCCTGGGGTAGGGACTGATATGGTGGGAGCAACGGGAGCTGGCGGGCCGCCCGTGAGTCCTCCAGTAGGTATTAACGGGATTGTAGGAGCACCGGTCCTTGGGGGCGCCACTATACCGGCGGCTCCGGAGGGAGAAGAGAGACCAGTAGCTGGGCCACTGCCTGCCATCGCCTCGCCCGAGGACACGGGCGTTCCAACCGGCGTGGAGCTAGATGCAGAAGCCATCCGCAGCCCTTGATATTACAATTGACGTCAAAGCAAGGATAGAGACGGCACAGAGGCTCGGTGAAGACAAGTATGAGCTATTCTCAAGAAAGGTTCCTCTACTGATGAAGAACTGAGGACCTGTAAAGAAGCTGCAACGCTGCAAGCAACAATAGAGCCGCCCCCGCAGTGGGAGAGCCCTTTATATCATGGCAAACAGTGGGTGTGGTTAACCTCGCCTAAACTTATCGTCTAACCGACAATTAAAATAGCTATATTCCACGTAATAACTACTAAATAATTATTAATTAACTGCTAATTATGATGATGTCATCTTCCGGTAAGAAATTCTAGTAGGGCATTGCCCTCATTGCCTGCCCCTGCAGCCGCCTATGAGAAAGTCCCACAAAGTATTTTTAACAATCTCCATTCATCTCCATTACGGAATTCAAATTTCATTGTTAATAACCATGAATTAACCAGTTCTCGGCAAACTAGGTTGGTTTCAATACATAATGCGCTCACGTGATCCTTGTTTCCAATCCTGTTCCGTGTATAATATCTATGCTATTATTAAAGTTAAATAGCCTAATCTTCATTGAAAGTGGGTGTTATCACAATGATAAAATGGCGGCTATAAGCAAGTCTGAGCTTATTTTGCAGGAAAAGGTCAGCTAGATAAGGCTAAACTGCTGTCTGAAACTTCTCTAGCAAGAATAAAAGTTGAAAGAGCAGATATACAGTCTTTTCCTTGGTATAAAGGATTCTGCTAAGGTGAATGCAAGTGAGAAAGCCGCATGTACTGTACTGCTAGCTGCATGCATCATGAGATCAATTCTAGGTGATGTTTCTTCTCTAGGAGCAAGCCTAGGTTAACAAAGCAGATATACAATCTTCAAATATGATTTGTTCAGTGACTGCTTCTAACTATAAGCAAGATAACTTTAATTTAAGCAAGATGACTACAAGATACTGAATTTAGACATGTGCAATTGCTTTGCTAGCTCATACAGCACATAATCTATAGCTTGCTTAGGCTCACCCCTTTAATGTTTTACATTCGTCTAGTACTGATTTAATACCTTGCTTTATAGCCAAGCCCAAGTGCACATGCCCTCCTGATATAGCTGAACTAGTCAAGGCTACTAGTGGTTCTCTCGTACCACTCTACCGGTATTTAGGTCAGTTCACATATTGTTACCATGCATGCTTATTATATTGTGTACATTAGGCCCTAATCAATTTGGTAGATATACTAATCATTTCTACACTACCTCTCCAGATGAGATTGGAACTACCTTCCCTGGTCAAATAGGTAAACATGGTTACAGGAGCGAAGGAATTGCTGCTTACATTTATACTGGTGAGAAGATGACATCATTATCTGCCAATGCTAAGCATCTTTCTTCTTATACACATGTATACATGTACTTGTAGCCAGGGGCGGATCTAGGATTTAATTTTTGGGGGGGCAATTATGAGATGGGAGGGGTAATTAGGGGGTGTGGTCAACTAAGCTTGTGCAAAACTTTCATTGAAGTAAAAATTATAAAGACTAAGCCTGTAAAATGAGCTCTATTGTGGTTTAAAGATTGTTTACATGGTCCAGTACTGCAGCTGCTTCACAGTTTACATACATGTAGGTAAACCAAAGTTTAAAAATTTTTGGGGGGGCATTGCCCCCCCTGGCCCCCCCCCCATAGATCCACCACTGCTTGTAGCTCCAGCTGTTGTTCCACTTTACCGATATTACCATGGAAAAATACATGATCATTTATATACGTCAGACTTCAACGAGTTAGCATGTGGAGAAGGAAACCCTGATGGTTATAACTATGAAGGCATTCAAGGATATTGCTTCAAATATTCCTTGCCTGGCATCAATCGCCCTTTGTACCGATACTATAGTGATAATGCTATGGATCATTTTTACACAACAAATGAAGCTGAGATTGGAACAACAACCATTGGAGTTACAGGGAAGCATGGTTATATATCTGAAGGTATGACCTGCTACGTTGCTTAATGGAACCATTGAAACTGGCACAAACACTAGTAGAGAAACATATTTTCTTTATTTTTTTGTAACGTCACAATGAGTTTTTATGCATGAGAATAAGAGGAAAAAAAATAATCATAGTAATACATTTTAATTGAGCTGCTAATAATTTGAAGAACAGACAGTAAAAGGTGAAGGGGTAATACATACACAAGCAGTTTACACAATCATTATTATCATTAATCTAAAAGACTCTTGACTGAGGAGAGAATGAAGTCTGATACTGGTTCACAGCAAAATTAAAAGAAGTAGCTACACAAAGAAGACATTACAGACTATCATTATTATCATTAATGGTATCCTACCAGCAGGAGATGCAACTAGTTGAAGGTAAGCTGGCCGTACCATGGGGCGTGGTTTAGGAGGGTGATACTGACTAGTCTTTAGTTCTTGACCTAAAAATAAGAGAAAATCATTAAATTTAAGAGGAAGAATGTGCTACTGTACCATAAACTTTTTCCACTAGTAATCTCTGTTTTGCAGCAAGAACACTGTAAAATAAGAAAAGTTAAATGTTATATGTATGATTACATGCTACACATTTCTGTTAATACTAGTACCATACCTTGGTGTCCATTGATGTAGTATTCTTCTTCTCTTATTTGCTAGTTTTAGTACTTGTTTTCTTTGATACTGTCTCCATGCTAGTTGTATAACTAATGCAGCTATCTCTTTCCTCCAATGGTCTAATCCCTAATGAACAAACAAATGGATTATTGATAGCTCAACACTGCCTCATGCAGTAATCATAAAATAAAATGAACATGTACAGCATAATTATACATGTACTTAATCCTGCAATAATGTACTGCAGTTTACTCACTAGTCTTTGTCTAGCTTTCCTTTTGGCATCCTCAATCTCAAGATAATGCTTCCTTCTTTTGTATCTAAACAAAGAAAACATCAAGTAGATGTACATGTAGATACAGGATAATAGTAAAGGTATGGCCTTACTTCCTCCAGGCATATTGTATAACTAGTGCAGCATGTGTCTTCTTACGATGAAGTGTCATCCTTTGTCTGTCCTTTCTAGCTAGTTGACTCTGAAGTGCCCTCTAGTATCAAAATAAAACAAAACACATACATAAATACATTAACTCTTATGCTTTCTTAATATGTGACCATAATTGACAAAAGGTACCTTATGGCGGGTAGTGAAATTTGTCTTTCTAGCCTAAGAAATCCAACTTCCTGAGCCCCATTTATCATAAAATTATTCCACAGGATGCAAAAAGTTACCATGAAACTTTTAGAAACAATGATTGTCTAACAAAGCACTCACAGGTTGATATTTTCCATTATAACGATCAATTTTAAAATCCGCCATAAGGGCCCTTTTGTCAATTATTGTCACATATAGTCATTACTTACAGTTGATGGGCTTCTTAATGCCCATTCCTTAGCTTGTCTCTCTGATTCAGCAACTTGAAGTTCAAGACTCCTATTAATAATAATAATAATAATACCATAATTACTTCCTATCTGTATTAATCATAGTGCCTATAGTGTGACTAGTGTCTGTACTCTGTACATGTACATAGCTAAACTGACCTCCTATGACTAGAATCAGGTCGACTAGAAACAGCATCAGTTGCTTCAGTTTCTGTCCCTCCTGTCTCCTCCACCTTTACCTCTCCCTTCACCTTCTCTGCGTGAAGCAACTTGAACCTTTTCCTTGCCAAGTACCCCCGTACGACCTTCTGAATCATAATGGCTGCCAGCTCTTGTATACTGGCAATAGTCAGAGCTCCATTGATTATAAGAGCTTGTGCTAGCTCCTGGTGATTCTCAAGTATAGCATAATCCAATGGAGTCAGTTGCTCTGAGCTATCCATTGCATTTGGGTTAGCTCCTTTGCTTAGTAGAAACTGAACACAGTCACTGCTGCCTCCAGCACAGGCCCAGTGTAGAGGAGTGACGCCATCTTTATCAGTTTGATTAATGAAAGCATTAGCATTAATGAGCTCAGAGCAGCAACCGACTGAGCCATTGTAAGCAGCACAATGTAATGACGAACGACTAATTGGAAGAGAAGCAGATACTTTATTAAAATACAATGAACTTACTTTTCATTGTCCAGTATATCTACAGGCAGTCCACTGTGTATCAGTGTAGTGACTATGAACTCATGCCCACCTGATGCTGCCCAGTGTAAGCAGGTCCTTCCCTCATTATCAATAAGATCCACTAGTGCCTTGTGCTGTATCAGTGTCAATACTACCGGA
>NW_003547075.1:30893-32748 GCF_000090795.2 Amphimedon queenslandica | reverse complement strand
AGCTATTAATAACACTAATAAGGCCTATAATTAATTATATGTAAAAGTTAACGAATCTTTTTCTTTGTTGCATCTTGAAGACGAACTATTTCCTTCCATGTACAGACAACTTGACTAAGCTTAATATCAGGAGGAAAGAACTCCATAAGGTGAGAAATGGGCTCAGATTTGGTTTGATGCACATAGTCAAACAAGACTACTCTCAAACTAATTAGAATAATTAAATATAACAGTTAAAATTAATCTTAGAATAGCCCTTACTGCTTATGCTTGTCTTCCAGATTACATGTTTGTACATAGGTCTGTATCATCTCATAAATCACTTCTAACATGTTATCTATGTTAGTCATTTTACTGATTGCCATTTCAAGGGACAATTTTTGTTCATCCTAAATTGAATTTTAGAATCATACATTATAAAAATAGTGAATGTATAAACTGACATCTAGTTCTTCCATAAATTCTTGTTTAACAGTGAATGGATCCTATTATAGTGAAATAAAATTAATTTAAGGGTCATTTGGGTAAAATGAGATTTTTTACTATCTAACTTACCGTAAAGCATATCTTTAAAATTAAGAACATTATAAATTTAAACTATGCTAAATAATTATTAAAGATGCTTGCTTGTGCAGCACCTTCACCTACATTTATAGAGTGTGCTTATAATTCAGCTTCAATTATATAAGTTTCTGAAGTTGTTGTAATTTCCCAAAAGTTGTTTTACTTGTTTATCCTAGTTCACTATACTCAATGATCTTACCTCTTCATTTCGAACTCTATATTTAGCACGTTCAGCATTCAAAAACCTCCACAATGGCACAACATGCTCTAAGCAGCAGAAATCAGTAACCTAAGCAATAAACATACATAAATTTAAGTAATTAATTAGATTTATACCTTTTCACTTCTTAGTTTACCAACAATAATCAAATCATTCTCTACATATTCTTTTAATTTCTTTTTTGCTGGTTCTTTTTTGATTTGAAGGAACCTCATTACCGTCTCAATTATTTCACATATATCTGTCATCTCTGCTAAGTTATCTTTGAGATCCATCAGAATCCCTGACCGGACTTGAGGAGGCAGTGCTTGCTAGAAAGTTATACAATAATAGTAATTACATTTGTACTAGACAGATACTTGAGGAATATTCTTTTTAACAGCTGTAATAATTTGTGTATTGTGAACAGGACGCTTCCATATGACCTGAGGAATATCTAAGACATGGGTTATGATTGGTTTTCCTAATGCAAATTCCTGAACAAAATCTCTTTCAATGATTTCAAAATCATTTATTTGAATTTTAACATTTCCATTAGAGGTTACATATACACTATGAGATTGGACTAGCTTGACAAATTCATCAGAACACTTCACAAAATGCTTAGAGTTTAACTCTTGCAATGGCACTTTTGGGCTTTGCCACAGCCAATTTCTATAAAATTTTATACATAAAACACAAGCTTGCATGCATCTATGCATCATACTTTTTAAGTGAATCTTCTACAAATTTGCGGCAAAGTCTAATGAACTTGTTATGACTAATGACAAGATGATCAATTAATCCAGTGGTGATAACTCCAGGTCCATAGGTTGTTGGTATTAGGTACTTCATTTTAGTTTCTTCAGAAATTTCGACTTGAATGCAGTCATTCTTTAACTGAAACAAGCGCCCTATTATTAAAATTTAATGTTGCATAAGATTTATATTCCTCATTGGTACCATTATCAAGTTCATGATGACACAGTTCCCAAGCGTGCTGAAATGAGACAAAATAACTTTTGTAATTATATTTTTGTTGATCATCTACAAATAAAGAAATAGTTGTATTTCCATTGTCTTGCAATTATA
>NW_003547075.1:25195-27455 GCF_000090795.2 Amphimedon queenslandica | reverse complement strand
TGATACTTCTTTCTCACTTGTCAGTTGGAGCTTTAACATCTAAGAATGGGCTATCTAACACTTCTTTCAATGCCTCAACAAGCAGGATCTATAGAAAAAAATCTCCTTAAAAATTAAAAATTATGTATTTTACCTGAATATTTGAATCATTTGACTTTAAACTCATTTTGTTAACAGTAGATGGCACTAACATTATGAGTTCAGAAAACAAATCAAAAAATGACTTGTTTTCAGAATAAACCTTTTGTACATTAACAACTACTTGAAACAGTGAAGTGACATCAAGCTCATCAGAAAAGGATATTCCTGACATAGCAATCATACAATTCTCCAAAACCTAAAGAATCATTATCTAATATATTAACTATTACTTAGTACCTTATAATATTCTTTTTCCAGTGGCTGTCTTTTAGTGTCCATAAGGTGAACAAAATCATGAACATAAAACCTAGCAAGAGGGCTGATAATATCTCCTGGTAAATTTTCAAAACTTTTGAACAAATCATAGTCTTTTAATAGCTTAATAAGGTCCTTAGTATCTATCAAGAATGTGTGTAATATGACTCAATATTTATTTCAAAGTATACCTTCATTACAATTTTCATTGACAATGTCATTCAAAATCCAGGAAAATGGAAACTGACAAAAAAATTGCTTTGTGGAAGCAGCATTAATACCAAAAATATCATCTGGTGTAGACTGAAGCTTTGACATTATCAGCTGTGTGACATAATCAGAGTTGTATAAATTAAGCCACAATTGTTTTAGTTCAGTTTCAATTTTTGATAGCAATTTCAAATTGGAATATTTATCAATCACAGAGATAATTTCAGCAAATATTGGAATTATTATATCATCAAATTTCCTCACGACTGCATTTTGAAATGTTCCAGCTTCTTGAAGCTTAGTCATATTCATAGATTCATCTAGTATCCATTTTTGCTTAGCATATGAATTATCTTTAGATTCTTTGTCTCTGAGTATGCCCTTAATAAGACGAATAGTTTGTGAATGAAATGTGATTTTATCTGTAGAAAAAGTTTTGAGTTATGAACAGAATTACAATTTATTGGCCTTGCCCAGGCAAAGATAAAAAAGTACTATACTGCTGTCATTCATTTATTCGCTCATTCTATGTATTTTTATTGTCTTTACTAACCTTTACTAAGTGGAAAAAGAATTTTTGGAGGAATAATTTGTGACAGTTGGCTAACTTGCTCAGGATTAGATGCTGCTTTTGATATTTGTAAATACAGCCGTTTACAAAGGTTTATTTTTTGAGGCACCGTACATGGTAAGAGTTGATAATCTTTAAATAACTGATTGTCACTAATATCACCAACACTAGCCAAAGAATTTATTGAAGCATAATCTTTCTCATCATAATAAATATCACTCATGGAGCATACTTCACCACTAAGGATCTGATTCAAAGGTACTGAATTTTCAGTGGAGAAAATAGCATCAACATGATAGCATAGCCAAGGACACTCCTGAAAGCTTACAAAGTTTGACTTCAAACACTTCTTTGGTAAATGAACGAGGAGAACAAATCTAGTATTTAAACAGCCTAACTCAACAGCTTCTCTGAATTTGTCAGTAAGACGATATCGGCAGCAAGAAATTAAATTTCCATTCTCGTGAGCTCTTTCACATTCAAAAATGACACAATGTGATTCATCGGACTTATCCTTTCTTATCATCATACTGCAATTAATAAAAAGATATATCTACATTTTATTACATTACTGTTTACTTACTCAATGCTATTAACAAAGTCTTGCTCAGTTTGAAATGCTTCCAAATGAATTCTAGTCATGTTTTCTAGATCTATTCCTATGCGATTTCCTAGTTCCTCAAATTCAGTTTGTGAGAGAGTTGGAGTATGAGTTGTCACCTAAAAATTAGACACATTATGTATGCTTACATTAAAGCTAATTATGTTATTCACTGTATAGCACTTTGTTTGGTGTAAAATTGTAATTAGTGGTTTTTAATTTAGCAATTTTTGTTACTGAGAATGAGTATTTATTACCGATTGCCAAAATAAATTAAAACTGACAAATTAAAGTGCTACTTTTACCTGTAACAATGTTTGATCTTGAGGAGGGATTCTATTTATGAGATCTGCAAGTGATGAATGTTCTTGATGTACAAAATAGATTTGTTGATATTTCTTATTCATTTTATCATTGTACATGCTTCTGACAATAGCATCTGGAGATGCAATCTGTAATAACAGCCTTTTACTGATCTCAAG
>NW_003547075.1:22295-24126 GCF_000090795.2 Amphimedon queenslandica | reverse complement strand
TTTTTTAGTGATTGGTTGTAAATACAACCTGATCATTTTCATTAATAGACACGAATTGTCCAGTTAAAAAACATTGTAGCACTACAACATCTTTATTTTTGAATTGTTTCTATTATTAAAGGCTTATTAGGTATAAAATAATTATAAGTAACTCACAAACTGACATGGGAAATTTTGTACAATTTTCAATTCATTATTCTACAAAATAAGAATATTGGTAGCAATGTATGATAATTTTTGTACTTTCAGTTCCTGTAATTGAAATTTAGCAACAGTATCAAACTCATCAAAGCCACTAAAGTTACGTCTCACAGCATGTTCAAGTTGTGGTCTTGTCAGTATAGAACCAGTCTCTTCACTCATCCAGTAGAGCATTTTAATAAGACTGAAGAATAGTCTTGTATAAATTTTAAATAGATAACAAATTGTATTACCTGTAAAAGTCTCGAAGTCCAAAGAATTCTCTTTTTTGAAGATCACATATACTTTTATATGCACTTGCAAGTTCAGTAAAATAAGTATTTAGCCTTTTAAGTACTGGATCATTGCTCCCTTTATCAGAGCATATGCCACTAAAATAATAGTAAACTATTAAGCAATTCATAATTATTTTTTTGTACATTGCACTCTCTTTAAGATCTTGAATGCTTGGCTCAGTACGTGTTACCATGATTCCTCTGTTCATCTTGGCAGGATCAAGAGCCCAGTTTGATATACCAATAAATGCCACTCTTTTTTCTCTGGCAATACGCTAAAGTATTTATAATGCATATAAACATGGAGAGAAAAATTTTGTTACTTGATCATCACTTCCGGACCCATCAGTTCCATCTTCAAGCAATGGATGCAATGCCTTTAATGGGAGGTAAGGTGATGCCTCAGCTAAACCAACTTCATCCAATACAACTACTGAGACAAATGCCGTTGTATCTCTTTTTTCCTGAAAGTTTCTGGCACTCATGAATACTTCAGTAATACTAGCAGGAGTTGATAGGCCACTGCATTGGTGGGAATGAAGATGGATCTATTATAATTAGTAATAAATTATTTTCAATAATATTATAGCAAGCACAAACTTGTTTAAAAAGTTTCATAGTTTCCTTTTTAGAGTTTTTTCCCTTCAATGAATTTTCAATGATTGCTTTAGCTAGTGATTTAGAGCTCCCGGGTTTCCCAACCAGAAACAGTGGAATACGCAATTCAATACACACAAACATCATAAATATGTTCTCCCTTAGAGCAGCATTTTTCGCTATATTATTTTCAATTTCCATACAATCTAATAACTCTTCTTGATACCTTTTAAAAATAATTAGTAATTACTAACAAGAAAGCTTACTTTTTAATAATGCTTTTATACTCTGTTAAACTAACAGGGTGAAGTGGTAAACTTATGCAATTTAAAACTTCAGTCATAAAATCATCACGTGAAGCCATTCGTGCCAAATATGCTACACTAAGAGCCAGTAATAATGATTGAGTAATTTTGTCCAAATTATCATGACCATTAATCTAAAATTATTTATTGCATGGCTTTAAATACTGCCCACTTAATGTAGTCTACATACTTGAAATACATCAGTAAATATCTCCAAAAAATATATAAACAATACAAGAGCTCGATCAACATCACGTAGACTCACAAAACTACACTCATCCTATATTAAATAATACAGTTTACATTCTAACATTTGTACTTACTTTCATTTGTTTAGAAAAATTCTGACATTTTGCTAGTACTGTACCAATGGCAATCACACAATCATTGGAAATGATGGCCTTCATTTGAAGCTATAAAGCCAGTGAAATATTGTCATATACATTATTGTAT
>NW_003547075.1:18297-19056 GCF_000090795.2 Amphimedon queenslandica | reverse complement strand
GCTTAGAATAATGAGAACTAATGATCTCAATCTTAAAATCAGTGTTATGACATTGCTAGGCATGAGAATAAAGCGTTATTTCCCCCTGTAGAAGAATGGATTAATCCATCAGCATGCCCCCCCAATGACGTCACGTTTAGCCACACCCACCACAGGAAGTAATATGGCAGGAAGCAAAAAGAGCATCTTTGAAAGCTCATATCTCAGTGAATAATTTTTTTGAACAATGGGAGTTGCCACACTTCATTAAAAAGTTCAGGCAATCATATTAAGCCAATAAAATAAATATGTCAAAAAACCGTTTCAGTTACCCTAAAATCTAAAATAGGAACATATTAAACTAACCCTTATAGGAATATCAATATGAATAATGCAAGACTTTAAGTCAGAGTCTTCCTTCAACAGCATTGAGAGAACTTCATCTTCTGTCACTTCAGGTCCATGCAATGGAAGAGTAACTATAGCCTTTTGAGTTTGCTTTTCTGTTATTAGTCCTTTTTTTCTAAACACTTTTACAAGCTTGTCCTTTAATTTTCTAACTGACAATGATTTTCCAACTCCTGCTTGCTCTGATGTAAAAACTCTCACTTGTGAGCTGAGTCAAATGTGGTAACTACTCTTTAATGATTGGAATAATTTACTCACTGGTTATTATCCACAATGGTTGCATCAACATGTGTAATATAACTATTCTTGTCAATTTCTGCAACATTTTGCAATAAAAACTTCTTTAAGTGTTCCATATCTTCATTTGTTGGA
>NW_003547075.1:15319-18287 GCF_000090795.2 Amphimedon queenslandica | reverse complement strand
GAAGTAAGCAATAAATTCGATTGTTCTTCTGATTACTGAGTACTCTCATCCAAAATATAGTAACCTAATAGGAAATATTATGCTTCACAACTAAAATTAAATCCTTTTATACTTCTTCCAGTGTAGTAGATTCAGAACATAAAAAAACTTCATCAAAGGTGGGTAAAGAACTATTTTGACCAGCAGAATAAATTTGTAAAGTACAAATAAATATGTTATCTAAAAATTACAAAAATTGTCTAAGACTATAGGTAAGTACTTATTAATTGTACCAGCAGTGGTTATAACTAGGTTTGGCAATCCTTGTTCAAATGGCCTTGGAAATTCTCTCTCTTTTAGACATTCTATATATGTTAGAAATATCAATTCAAATGATTCATAATGAACATACTTTGTCGAGCAGCAATTGTTTGTAAACATTTTCCCAAATTATCTAATGAAATAAAATCAGTTTCATCAGCAATACTTGTTGTCCTAAAATGAATCATTTTAAACTAGACTAGATCTATATTTATCTAATTCTAAAATTACTTTTCAAATCTACTGCTTTCCATCCTTTTAAAAAAATACTTCGCCACATGATTGATATCAATATCAACAAAAGATTCTGGTGAGGATTCGCACAAGGAATCGGGAGAAGATTCTGCTGTTGAAAGAGGGCTTTTTTTTGTTTCAACATCATTTACCATCCATTCTTTTTTATACTTATCAATGTCATCTTCACTCAATTCACCATACCACTCCATCATATCAAAAATATCTGTGATATTTTCATTAAGAAGTGCTTGAAGAATTAAATAATCTGGATACCCCAATGGATTTGATTCTTCATAAAGCATATTCATAGATTTATCATTTCGAACTTGGACTAAAGATTGAGAAACTTTTGAAATTATTTCTGAATCAGATTCAATGTCTGCTTCTACTTGGTCAGGCTGTGAAGCTGATTGTGTTGCATGAAATTCTTTTTTTGTTGCTGAATATTTGTCATCAAGAGAAACATCTCCTTTCAGGGCTTTTCTAACAATAAGTTCAGATTCTAAAGGCTTCCCAATTGTACTGTTCAATAAACGGAATACTTGGAGGCTAATTTGATGGTCTTCATTTTCTTTAACTTTTGTTAATTCTTCCCTTAAAACAATGAGTTGATTGGTTTTGTAATAATTAAGCTCAGAG
Source organism: Amphimedon queenslandica (assembly GCF_000090795.2). Classification (NCBI taxonomy): domain Eukaryota; kingdom Metazoa; phylum Porifera; class Demospongiae; order Haplosclerida; family Niphatidae; genus Amphimedon; species Amphimedon queenslandica. The sequence continues at coordinate 17,111 of NW_003547075.1, read as the reverse complement.
TATTGATATCTACATCTCCAAACATAGCCTATCCATTTACTAAGAATTTTTTCGAGCTCTTCTATTTCTTTATCCAGCCTTGCTAGATTATCCAAAAAATAGGAACATGCAAGTATCATATCCCATTTTAAATACTTCATGTGACCATACTCCTTTAACTTTTGAACCACATCACAAATTTGACAAACTTTACCAAGCATCTATAAATTTAAAAATTTCAAAAATATGATATACTCTATAAAGTTTTTTGTTTATACAATAGATCTACATACCTCTTGAAATGAATTTTTGGCATCCACCCATGCTGATGTTTGACGAGTTATTAGAACAAGTTTACTTTCAATCTCATGTAAGTCATCAAGTGTCCAAAACTTCTTTGAAACATGAGAATCATCTGAAACATCAGAATCACCTGAAACAATTTCCAGCGACACTGTACATTCTTGTAAATCTTTAATAGTTGATACTGTATACTCTCCATGTTCATTGATATCACGGAGTTGCTTTACAGTTCCTTGTTCTCCAGCTCCTTGCAGCTGTCCAATGAACTGATACCATTTTGCATGGGAAATGCATGATTCCTAAAAGAAGTTAATTTATTGGAGTCATAAAGTACATGTAGATCTAGCTATATTCATACTGTTAAAGTAAGTGGATCATCATGTGTTGTTAATGATTCCCATGTTTGCTGAAAAAGCATCTGGATTGTGCTAACATCTTGAGTTGTAGTGGAGGAATCAATTTGATAGAGTAAAGGATAAAATTTTCCACACAATTCAGACAAGTCAATTAATCGATCTTGCATTTCAGCTCCTTCTCCAGCAACAATATCAAGTGCAATTTGAATAAATCTTTCCATTTCACTGACATCTGTATAACAACAGAGCCTGGCTCAGTTTATGCATACACAATTGACAATGACTGACCTTTACTTTTACTTTTGATAAATAATCTAAGATCCTTGCACTCTCCTAACTTCTTAATTGACTCTTTTACTTTCCAACTATAAAGTCTGCTACTCTTTAAAAGTAATAAAACTTTTTCATCATCATCAGTGACATATTTAAGCATCTCATTAAGAAAAGTCTGAATGCCCTACAGAAAAATTAGTAAAATTCAATTTTTTGCAATTAAAATTACTTGTTTTGAAAAGTGATGAACTATGGATTTATCTAAATCATATGCTTCCAGTGCTTCCATTAGTTGATCAGCTTCAGTTGAAAGTGCTTGAACATTGCTCCAGTCTGTTATCTTTCTGCCAATTTTTTTTACCCATTGAGTGTCTAATGATTTAGTTTCTATCTTTTCTGCTAGTTTACTTACATCATTTCCACAAATATCAACTAACAAGCCAATATTGTTAATGCATTCCATATGGCACTTTTCAACAGCTGATAAAAGCTTCTTAATTGTTTTCTCTGAATCAGCAGATTCTGTGCCCCCAAAAATCATGCTAAGTCGACTTAGTGTAATGGTTTCTCCTTTTAATTCATTAGCAACTGAGCAGCAGTGATCAAACAAAGGTACCCAGAGATCATGATAAACATCTTTTAATGACAGTTCTTGTGTTACGTTTTTAGTTAGTTGCTGCAATTTGAAGTAGAAAATATCATTTGTAAGTTCTTCTGAACTCATTATTGTGAATTGTATTATCATTGGTGTCATCATCTTTGCTTCAAATTCAGGAAATAAAGGAAAGATCCAACCATCATCAGCATCATAAATGCACAGAGAATTAAGGAAGCATTTTTTATGATTTGTTAAAAGATCACTAGCTCTAGCCAATAAATTA
>NW_003547075.1:11769-15124 GCF_000090795.2 Amphimedon queenslandica | reverse complement strand
TAAATATGATACATAAATACAGTATGCATTCTAGCTTACCTGTAGAAAGAGAAGAACAAAATTTTTTCAAAAGCATGAGGAAAAACTTGAAAGTTTGAATCCTGTCAACAGCAAGCCGTATATCATCCAAAAATTTATGTTGGTCTATTGACAAAGTAGACACCATTTGGACTAAATGTGTATCCCATTTCTCATTCAGCTGTAGCAACATTTCAACAGTTACAGAACCAGATTTGAGTTTACTCTGAGAGTCTTCCAAAATATCTTTTATATGCTGGCATATATTTTGTGACTTGCTAGATGATGTGTTTGTTACTAAATTGCATTAATTAATTCCTAGCCATTTTTATCAACTTACTTAATGCTGTTAGTATGGTGGGCCACATATCCCATTCAAGTAGAGTGCCAATGCTATCTGGCAATGAGGGAAACCTCATATCAATATAATTTGTCAAAATATTCTGAGTTTCTGATGATCCCTTTGCAAGAATTTGCAGCTCCTACAAAGTAGAGAAAATTAATGTAAGTATAGTAACAAACATACAGCAATAATCTACCATATCATTAGCTGAAGAAACATGTTTAACTAAGCAATCTCTTGTGACATCAATTATATCATCATCAACTGAGAAAGACACAAGCCTTTCAAATACTTGCACCATTAGCTTAAAATTTTTTATCTGCAAAGCATTAAATATTATGTAGATTTATCATAAAGTACCTTTTCAAAGCGATTAAAAATTATATTTTGTAAAATTTCTTTCCATTCTAGACTTTGATCATCAATAGAATACATATCAACCCAAAACTGATGATTTATACATAACAATTATGATAATAAATACATGGTGAATTAAACCTGATATTCCTTTTGAGTATCTTTCTTACTTCCACAGGAAAAATTCTCACCATTATGGACAATAGTCCAGTTTTCAACGAAAGGAACAGTATGCTGCAGTTCTTCTTTCTTTTTATTAGTTTCCAATTTATTCATTGTATGTAACAACAACTGAAATGATGCTACAAAAGCATCTCTTCCGTCTTCATTTAAAGAATGTAGGGTTCTTGTTATAGCACTCAATGAGCTCAAAAGAAATTGCAAATATTCCAATGCATTTGAATCAAAGCTATAAAAATAAAAAATATGACACAAATTAGGTATAGGCTGCTCTTGTCTATTTTATCAGGCATGTACTGCTTTAATAAAATCATTCTTAAAATTGGTTTGATATTATTGTTTCAAAAAACCTGAGAATTTCTTTCTTTTCACACAGAAACAATATTACCGCAGTAATTTCTCGAACTTTTTTCTAAACAATTAGATAATATATACTAGCTGCTTCATATAACAGCAAATATACCTGAGATTGATATCTTGGGCTCCTTAGTTTAATGCCCAAATCAAGAAGTACAATTCGAATATCAACTAAATTCACCAATTGAATGTAGTGACCAATTTCAGATGACACTTTGACCAGCTGAATTTGAAGTAAAGGATCTCCTTTAATTTGAACTGGCTTCAACTGGGTGATTGCATCAATAAAATCACTTTAAAAATGCAATCAGGTCCAAGATAAACATCAATGATAATACCTGCTATCTACAGTTAAGGGAAGAATCCTTTTGTCTTCCCCTTCAATCATTTTACAAAGAGAGTCAACAGTGTAATCAATTTGAAAAAAAGGAAAACTGGGAGATTCTTCATAAAACCAATGATACAGAGGCAAAACTTTCAATATAAGTGTAATGCTTTCTGGGTTTGCTTTTAATAGGCATGATCGTATAGAACCAATCATAATTCTAATGATGTAAAGTAAGAATATAATTTTAACAGACATAGCTTACTTGGGACTAGTTATTGCACTTTTAATACAGTCAAACTCAGGGCAGCAAGAATTATCTTCATCATAGCTTATTGCCATTGTTGATAACATCCTTTTTATTACTTTATCTGATAATGTAACAGATTTTGATATTTTAACTAGACAGTGACATAAAATTAAACCAGAAAGAATTTTTGAAGGTTGTTTAGATAATTCAACCTCCACCAATAAGCATTCCAATTTATCTTGAATTATCTGAATAATAAAAGTAAAAGTAAAGCTTAACTCTAATTGCATACTTTAGAAGCATTAGAGTCATAAAAATCCATGTCTTTTTTATCTACAATATTAGCTTTTCTAGCATTAGACAAAGAGCTATGCACAGATAATATCTTTTCATAAACTTGATTGACATCTCTTATTTCACACTGTTCAATAGCATTAAATTCTCTTCTCAGATGAGCTTCAGCACAATACTCTAAATTATGTGCTGTATCAGGTACTTTCAAAGACTTTCCTTGCCAAAACAATAATTTGCTAAACATTCCCTGATCACTATCTACTTGTTGGGGATAAATGCAACTATCAAAAATATCTTTCCTGTCAACGTATCGTGGAACATCTATCCTTCTAAAACAATTATCAACTTCATCATTATTAGGCTTGTTTATGAAAATGAACTCCACAGGAGTGAGCTGAAAAGGAAATATTAAGTACTTATAGTACAACTTAGTGAACTCAAGGGTCTTTTTGACTGCTACAGCAGAAGAAAATATTGAATAATCATGTTCATTTCTAATTTAAAAGTAATATATGATGCAACAAAAAATTCTAACCTTGAAGGGATAAATTCTAATTGCAAAAGTAGATCACCATGATTAGGAACATGAAAAGCCATTGCTATGTCAGGCTTGATCTTTTTATCAATATTCCAATCTTCTTTCCTTACTATGACCTCAAAGTTAAAAGTCATGTGTGTACTTGATAAGTCATCCCTTTATAAACTGATTCAATAGCATAAATAAGGTAATATAAATCACCTTTGTGGCCTTATTAAGTCTTCCAATTCAGTAGAACACTACAAAATATTTAAGATATTAATTTCTTCAAAATGCAACATACCACAGCTACTTTGCCTATACAAAAAATTACATGCACATGAGTAAGTTAACACTGATTGGTATATGCATACTAAATACAGAGTTGGCAGACACAGCTTCTTGTATTAGTTCAACCAGTGAATTCACTGACAATGATACAGCTTCCAAATGCTCTGCACTGCTCTCAAAGGCATATGATACCAGTACTTCCCTAAATTTATATATTTCTGCCTGAAGATTTTCATTCACAAAACATGAAAAATTTAGTACATCAACAATGGCTGTAATAGATGCATCTTCATATTCTTTTACCTATTTTATTAACAATAATATTATGATAATATAGGGAGGGATTTACTTTTTCATAGCGTTCATTAAAAGTATTAAATGAAATCTCTAGTTGCTTCACAAAATTTAGACTGTGTAAGCATT
>NW_003547075.1:8635-11401 GCF_000090795.2 Amphimedon queenslandica | reverse complement strand
GTATATGCAGTAATCCAGTAATTAGTAGAGCTACTCAAGAATGCATTTAAATTTCTTAGAATTTCTTTAAGCTCCTAAATATCAACACTATATATATATAATGCATAAATTACAACTGTACTTCACAAAAAGATGGCATTTCATTTGATCTTTTTGTTACAGGTAAAATAGATTTCAAATCATTGGCAAGTTTTTTACAGGAAAGTAGCTTTTTCCAAGTATGACAGTTAGCTTTCAATGTCTCAATCTAATAAAGTGTATAATAGATCTAATTGAAAAGCATAGGGTAGTTAATTACTTTTGCTGCAGCATCCCTAGTTTGATATCTGAGGACTAAATTGGCATATTCAGGAAATTTATGCATTATATAGTTTTGAGTCTATTTGTTTGAAGAAATTATTTCATCATCATGAATTACTCAAATTAATTGAAAATTAGTTTAGATCTACCTTCACATCTGTATATGGATTGCAGTAATCACTTGCAATCCATGAAACAATTTGATAGAAGTCAACGAGTTTAATATAATTTGCATCTGAAGATACAACTCCAAATTGATCAAAGTAAAGACACTAATGAAATAAACATGAGCATTTAAACAAATTCACATATATAAAGCAAAACCTGTAACGTTCCTATTGTCAAAGTTTCAGCCGAATCAATTGCTTCAGAAATTTTAGCAAGATAAGTAATAAAATTTTCATCCTCATTAGCTGAGTTTAATGTCTGCTCAAGGTCCTAGAAAGAAAATATCCATCTCAGATATACTATACTCAATTAAACCAAACAGTTGAACAAGCTAGATGCATTTTAATGCAATTTTTTCTGCTGTTAAAAGATAAACATCTGGGAGTCTAATTGGTAAAATACGGCATTCAACTATACATAATTAAATTGAAAATCTGTCTACAGGACTTCTGATACATAAAAGTCCACATAACCACTAACCACAAAGCAAAACTCCATTTTTGTTATGCAAGCAGAGTAATTTGATTCAACTCTTTCAGGTAGAATTAACCGACGATCTGCAGTTTTGAAAAGCATCTAATCCACAAAATATATTAAATGCTAACAGTGCAAATATAACTGACCTGGGCTTTTTCATTCAAATCATTTAATCTCTTTGTCAAAAATGGCTTAACATTATTACAAGATTCTTGCACTTGCATGAAGTGTTCCTCCTTTAAGGACATTATACTTTTTACAGCACTAGTTTGAAAGAATCCTAACTGCTTTTTCACATATCCATGTAGTTTATTTAATTTTGCTTCAATACCACAAGGAAGCTCCTATATAACAGATATAAGCTACTGTAATTTGCCTTTTTTTGTTGTGGAAATACTGTCGTATTGTCAATGACAAAAATATTGCAAAAGATGAAAATATTTCCACTTGAAATTTTTTGAAACAAAAAAATTTTTTTGTACGAAAAAAGGCAAATTATGGTAGATCTATGGAAGATCCATCTGAGTTACTAAAAAATTGTACTGACTGCAGATTAAGTTCTCAATTAGATTTAGATAGCCAGACTCCTCCACTTTTTGATGTCTGATTCCAACGTCAAAAAGGGGAGGAGTCTGGTTATGTGAGACTAGTTCTTAATTAACTGCTTACTGTTATTATAGCAAAATAATGTTTAATATACCCCACCTTATCAAAGCTGCTAAGCTTCATAACATATGTATAGTACTGTGGATATTGTTCAGCAACGAGTTCAAAAAACATATTTGGCTGCTTCAAGCTCTTCATAAAGTCATGAGTAATTGATACTAACCAACTATTAGTTGACTCAATTCCATTTATCATCTATAACAAAATAAGTCTATATCTACATTATTTCAGTGAATGTCATGCATAAAAGTATTACATTAGCTAAGATACACATTCATAGGTGTAGGAAAGGGGAGGCAATAGGGGCTAATGCCCCCCCGACTTTTTGGCAGGAGGGGCTTAGTGCCCCCAATTTTCAATAGATGAACAATAACAATACCATTACATGGCTCAATTTCTAGCATGAAACTTTATTTTTATTTGAATGTGCACAGTGTGAATTATTGTAGCAATAAATATGACAGTAATTAGGGATGCAGTAGCTGTCAAGAGTACCTATGACAGTACATGTTCACATGTTTTTTGTTCAGCCCCCAACTTTCAATCATTCCTACACCCATAGGGGTAGGAACAAACTAAAAGTTGGGGGGGCTAAGGTATTATTTATTGGCAATCATAGGAGCATGATTTAACAATTGATCATTGTACTGAGATTAATATTGTCCAAAATATTGGCGTCTATGCTCATTAAATGTAACAAATTCCTTTGCAATGTCCTCGATGTATAAATTGTCTGTAAATTCTTTATGTGTATGCAAAATAACTACATGATTAAGATGCTCTTGTGACATTGTGGAGCGCAAGTAGTTTTTTAACCTCCTTAACGTCGAAAATCTATGAAGCTAATGTTAACAGATTTGTTAAATTAAAAAGTAGAAGCTTGTGTATTTCTGAAAAAAACTAGTATATGTTCTTAGAAGCTAAACTAGTGTATTAATTGTTTTATGAAATGAATCATCACACAATATGCACACATATAAGGATTACCTAAACTAAAGTCTATAGTGTTGATAATAGTAATACATGTATATCACTTAAAGTTGGAGGGGCTAAGCCCCCCTTCAATGAAAGTTGGGGGGGCTTAAGCCCCTCTTGCCCCCCCTGTTCCTACCCCTATGCCTACACCTATGCACACATTCGTTTATACCTCAATAG
>NW_003547075.1:3480-8625 GCF_000090795.2 Amphimedon queenslandica | reverse complement strand
GTCGTGATTTATACTTTTTAACGCCGGAAATGCGTTAGACATATCACGTGAAGCGTAGTAGTATAAAATAGAATTGTACAGACCCTAAACAGTCATACTGTAGACATCTTTTTAAATATGGAAACTCTGATTCAAGAGCACCTCATAAACTCTGGTGTAGACGAAAGTGACTTAAAGAACAAAATTGTCCCACATCTTTGGGAAAAAGGCTTTAAAAAAGTTGCAGATTTTGAATTTCTAGAAAGTCAAGATTTAGATGGCAAGTTTTAATCTCATTGCATGCAAAATAGCCTCAAACTGTATCATCTACAGATTTGGATGTCAATGATGTCATCAAGAGAAGACTGTGGAAGTTTATCCATGCTGGAGATCAATCCATAACCATAAAGTCAGAATCAAATGGTGACTCAAATCAAGATGCAGAAATATACATTCGATATATCTTTTGCAATTGTGATCTTTTTGCGAATGATATAACTGAAATGAGGCTTAGGGACATAAAACCATCAATGAAGCTCAAGGATATAACAAAGAAGATACATAGTGAAAACAAAATTCCTCAAGAGGAAACAATCGAGCTATATTCAAGTCATGGATACCCATTACAAAATAATGAGATAACTGGAGAAGGTATAGATCTAAATAACTAAAATCTATCTTTATCTAATCTCCACTTTGATTCACTAGGTACATTGAGACATTGGAAAATAGACGATGGTGACTTATTTTATGTATTAAGAAGGCTGAAAGAGCAACCACAAATGAAAGAGTTTGTTTCATTACCTGAAGTAGATCACAACATTGGTAGGACCCAGTATAAAGTAAACTAATAATGTGAAAATTTAATAATTAGGTCAAGAAACTTTTGTAATTGAAACTCCTTTCCATGGCTCATTCCCAGTTAATGCATACATGGATTGTGACTCACCAGAAGACATAGCACAAAAAGTTTACAATGTTACTGAATTGCAAGTTCCTTTTATGTCACTCTATGTGAGGTGAGGTATACATGTAAATACTTAGCTAACTTTATGACAAAAACTTTTATGGATAGGAGGGGATATGAACATCAAAGAATGACAGCATTTACAGAATTAAAGGATAGGGATCACATTAGAGTTGTATTGAGAAACCCATTAGAAATTGTTCAGCCTCATTCTATTGATTATGGCAGCCAGAATTATCATTTTTTGGTTCCACAAACACCTAAAGGAATCACAAAATTTTTTTCAATACTTAAGTTAATTGTATGCAAACTATAATAGATACATTAATTGCATGTGATTGTTTATACAGTGTTCACCTCAGCCCTATAATAAAGAATATGACTTTGAAAAATTTTTGTCTTACTTAATGATACTCACTGATTTCCCTCCTTTGGTCTATGCATTACAAAATCTAAAAGAATTTTCTTTCCTTACAATATCTAGTTGGGTAAGTTCATTATACAACAAATAAAGCTTCTATGTTGTGTATAGACAGCACTAATTGAGGGTTTCTATTTACTTTTCAAAACAATCCTTGACTTCTTTGCTAAAGGTACAGTAAATTATTTGATGTGACATTTTTAAATACTATATATATAGTGAGCAAAGATGAAATCTTTGAATATTCAGATTACATTTTTTCCATATTCATACAAAAGTCACATGTAAGTTGAAAGAGGCTACAGAGCATGGCAAGTCCAATATCATATCATGACTATTTCAGAATATTGAAGAAACATGCACAGAAACACAGCAATGTTCATTGGTTTGCCCATTATCAGGAACAAGAATACATCAACCAGTCCGTGTAGATGTAGATATGACACAAGGTCCCTTTGATAAAGAAAACATCCTTGCTAAAATTGAAAGTATGTTACTTTAAATGACCCTTATAAAATTACTTTAACAAAATGTAGGTGATAATGACTTTGGTCAGTTTGGAGGCAAGCTTACAAAAGAACAGATAAAGAGAGACATTGAGACTGCTAAACTTCTCATGTATTTTCCATGGGAAACTGATAAAAAAGCATGTGTATGGACAAATCCACCAAAATATGTCAAACCACCCAAGTGAGATACAATATAATTAAAGAAGTTATATTCAAATTTTCAATTTTTACACTTAAGAATTTGTAAAAAGGTAGAGGTATCATTTAAGTGGTATGATATGTTAAACTCATTAAAAGAGCTACATATACTGAATCCTCAAGGATTATATAGCGGGGATGAGTGTTTAACTTACAATAGTGAAGGTTAGCTTGTGCATGGTTCTAAAAATATTTAAAATCTTATATATAGCACATTTGATATACTTCCTTGGCTCAACAAAGAGCACAGATGAAAAGCGAAGATTCTACAATGCATGTGCTGATGTTGAAAGTAGCTACCAACAAGTGATACACAAATCTGAACTTGAGACAATTGGAAAGTTAGCCATTTATATTTAGCTCAATAATGAAATAGTTGTAGCTCAGGCCTTGAGATGCAAGTTACATCTGATATATGGAAAGTTATCAACAAAGACACTGAGGAAATTCAAAACTATGATGAAATAAGGTGCCTTTGATTGGTGTCATTCATTAGTGAAATTATGGTATATAGAAAATCTGCTGTCATTTCACCTAAGGAAAGTATACAGTGGGAAACAGAAGAAGCAATTGTGGTAAATAACATACATGTACAGGTATTTTATCTAGACCTAATGGTTTTATGCCATAGATACTATTTGATCAAAGTGGTTCAATGAAAAACGTAGTTTTCAAAGAGTAAGTGTGCAAGCATTTTTAAAACTTTTAGAGCAGAAACATAGAATGGGGAACATGACAAGAATTGATGCTGCTAAACAATTGTTCAACAGTTTTGCAACACGGACTCAAGCATATAAGCTGCACCATGCACTAGGACTAACTATATTTGGATCAGAAGTCACTGTAAAACTAAAGCTCACAAATAACACTGAGGAATTTGAGGTATATTAAATCAGAATTATGATTTGCATAAATACAATAGACAAGTTTGAAAGACATTGGCATAAAAGGTTCAACAGAATTGACAGCAGCAGTTGTTAATGCAGTTCAGCAACTTAGACAGTTTAATTGCAAAAGGTAAAATTCTTTATAAATCACAAATTAAAGCTGATTTTAGGAGAATAATGTGCTTAACAGATGGACACAACACCTCGAGAACTACATATGAAACTGCATTAAGCTCTGCAAAGGTATGCTAATGACAGAATATTATTTATTTCATATTATTCTTTAAGGAAGCTAATGTAATTGTAGATACAGTTTTATTGACATTCCCTGGAGATAATAATGAACAAAAGGCATTCTCTCATGCAACGGGTCTCAATATATCATTTTGCTTGCTAAACTAAACTAGCCTTATAGGAGGTGTTTGTGTTCTCCCTAAAACAATGCAGGAAGCACTCAGATACTTTGAATTAGATGCAATGCTCTCACTGAGTGAAAGGGTTTCTAGACAATTTTCAGTATGCAATAATTATTATGACAATTTTTTATGTGATTCAATCCATCAATTACATAGACTGACTTAAGTGTGTTAAAAGACACCACTAATTATCCATATGAGACAGAGACTAGCTTTAAATCAATCTACATTGAAGCATTTCACAAAGTAAAGACACAGTCAATAAAAAGGTATATTAATAGTAAGAAAAAATATTGTTAATGTTGCACAAAGTCACATAGATCAGTTGAAAGAAACACCAAGCAATTCACAGCAACGAAGAATATTAAGAGAACTTAGAGAGTTCATGCATAATCCTCATCACAGTATAGCAGTTTATCCAAGTCAAAACAAGTGAGCCCATTGATAAAATAAGCGGATCATTTATTTTGTAATTCACTCATACATGTAGCTATGAGAAATGGAAAGTACTGATGACTGCCCCAGAAGAAAGTGCTTATGCAGGAGGTTAACTCATATCACTATGCATGATTATAGAACAATATATTTGATTTAGGAGTATTTGCTCTGAGTGTTGAATTTCCTAAAAAGTATCCCTTTACCCAACCTGAAATACGATTTCTTACACCAGTATGGTTAAGCTATATATAAGCCTTATTTATTTACCACTGTTAGATATATCATTGTAATGTTAGTAGCAGCAGTGGGAGGATATGTCATGCAATACTTGGAGAATCATACACACCCTCCATCAGTATGAGAGAAATACTGAGCTACATTTATGGACTGTTGATGTGTCCTGACATTGATACTCCTCTTGACAGGCATGTATATTATGTAGATTCTATAAATTATTTATGAATAATTAATTTTATTATAGTGCACTTGCTGGAGAATATGGATACCAGAGTGGTAGAGACAAAAGTCATACTGAATATTTTCAAGCAGCAAGTGGATACTTTAGAAAAGCTGGGGAAAAAGTCAAATTGCATGCAAGTAGAGCATTTGATGATTTACACAAAGTTAGTTCAATGAAATAATTTTAAATTTATGATGAATAAAATCTCTACTTTCTGTAGGAATTTAGTGGATGACTTGTCTTGAACTATATGTACTATTCAAATTAACTATTTGCTGTATACATGTACATGTATGTTTAGTTTATTTTAAAAACTTCACAATTTAATAACAATGAAAACATCCATCTATGCAACAGTCTATCAAATGAACAATTACAGTACATAAAACATTACAATGTATATTGCCTAAATTAACAAAACATCAATTACTACATAGTAAGTGTTTAATGTAACATTGCTATTGGCTTAATCACGAAACAATGCTCTATGTACAAAGCTACATAAACATTATTTACCATGCAGCCAACTGAGCCTACATGAGCTTCACAATTAGCAATCAGAATTTGACCATTGTCTTTAATGACCTACATGTAAATGTGCAAAATTTCAAAAAACACAGCAAATTATAAGTGAACGTGTTTATAGAGGCAAAACATGCATAATGCTATTATGCCACACATCACTAGGATACTTTAGTTCTTTATAAACAAAAGCAAAACAACTGACGTAAAATAAAAGTTAAGGCTATACTTACATGCATAACTTGAAACGAGTGAAAACAACAAGTCAATTACTGAATGAAAGAGAAGCTTTATAGATATAAAGGCTTACGTTATAGCCTATGACAGAAGTATTTTGTTAGTCTGAAA
>NW_003547075.1:0-3072 GCF_000090795.2 Amphimedon queenslandica | reverse complement strand
ACATAATAGTGGATCATACTACCAAAACTCACCCACTGATCAAAATAGATATTAGATAAGGACTAGTGTTATAGGGCGTATGTAGTATACATACTGTAACACCCATGAGAAAACTAGAAACTAGATAAAGTTAAGGGGCGGGAGCACAACATTCTCAAAAGTAATATGGTTACTAAATGCTATGCACACCTTGCAGTGGCTACATTACATGTAACACCATACACTCAAAACATGCATCTGATGAGCATAGAATTACATCAAGCACTGATAAGAGATACAAGTAAATCCCAAAACAAAACTTAGTAAGCAATGCATAGAAATAACACAAGTACATGTACATGTATGTACATCATATCATTTGCAGTCTTACATGGATAAATTATAGTATAACCTGATCAGTCAATACTACCACAAGTCATAAAAGACATCTGTATAAACTAAAAGACTAAAATCATTATACCCTCCCAAACTGTAAACTATAGCTACTACTATTTGTACTACTATCAAAAGTTATTTGCTCTGGTGAGGCTAGGACCAGTTTAGAGGAGTTTCTTCTTATCGGTATGTAAAAAGGTGTACCAGTTTATACAAAATATCAGTTTTATCAAATAGTACTCATGAGCTCTGGGATAAAGTACATGTAATTAGATATACATATACATGTATAAACTAATATGAAATTCTCTCTCACTCCCACTTCTTTTGTCACTTTCCTTTGAGACAATTGCACTTAAATATACAAATGTGCATACCATAGAAGAGGATTACAACTTGCTCATATAACCACCAGTTGTAGTCCTCAAGGGAAGTTCTGGTAATTATGATGAATTATACAAACATATATGTACATATACATCTTAAAGTAAAAGCTGCTACACATTTCAAAAATAATTTATCATTCAAGAACACTGTTGCCAGTTACTACTACACATAATACAGCCAATCATGCATGTACATACATACATGCATAAGACTAAACAAGAAATTGAATTATACAGCATTAAAAGGATATAAAGCCAATGCTCAGAGTACTAAACAATGTTCTAAGCAACTAAAACAAGACAAATTTAATGACAATCACTTACATTTCAGTAGCCCATTCAAATGGAGACAGCCAGTCAGTAATTATTATTTCTAATGAAAATATTTATTAAAGAAGACATAAAAGGACTACTTACATGTACTGTACCTATATGTACATGTATAGTCACTCATTATTAAAGTTCAGCCATTAATTAATGTAATTTCTAATGTACAGTAACATCTTTTTTAAAATTTTATTCGATAAATGGAAAAGTTTTAACAAATTGCCAAATATACATGTAACTCTCACCAATATTTCTGGCTATACAGTACACGATAACAATTAAAGCAATGTAAAGTTAGTAACAACAGGGACAGATAAGTCCTATACATCCAGTGGTTACTGGCATGTCCAGGAAGGAGAACCAGGAAGTGTATTGTCCATTATACATAAGCACTATAAAATTATTTTAGATACTTCCCACATATATGTACATGATATGTACGTGTACAATAGACAATGCCATACCTAAAAAATTCCATTAGCTCAAGCCAAATGTGAACAACAGCCATTTGACTGTTTTTACATGACCATGAATACAATCAATACTGAATATTTAAATTGCATGTATGGTACATGTACATGTAGCTCATAGTCAATAACTATTTATAATTATAGAAAAAGCAACTGCTGACATAAAATGAAATTATGAAAATGAGTAAATTCATAATACTGAAAGAGAGCTTTTATGGGCAATTAATGTTCACACTTGTATAATATTGTAGTGTAACAAAACAAAAGATGATGCTGTCTTTAGAGTATTACTATTATAGAGAGACTACATAAAAGGTACATCATCTGATACGCCATGTGCATAATTATGATTTACGTAAACAACACATGCTTATTAACTGTTTCTTTATTACAATGTACATGTACATCTTTTTATAGCAACAGTTTGTAAACTCAAGAAATGATATAACATTTTTTGGATCAAAATTACTGTAATTTTGCGGTAAAAACTTTCCCCAAAAAATTAATTTTAATTTTGCTACATAAATTTTGTAAGTCATAACACTGGGTCAGGGAATGCTTTAACAACAATTTAATTTAGTTTTCATTTTCTTCAACAGTAAAGCGCAAACAAAAAACAATAATTTTAAGCTGTACAGTGTGATCCAGTAATCATAGTTTAAGGCAACAAAGTAGTAGATACAGATCTGCTCAATACAACTCTAAACCCTTAAACTGATAAGTCTGTCCTTATCTTATTAACGAATCTCCAAAAAGACAATTTTGTGTAAACTAGCACATGCATATCGAATTCGAGCTTGCATAAACAGGCGTAGCCCTTTCACACCCTATGCTTAGTACTGCTGTACAAATAGGACCCTCCTCTAAACTGGTGCTAGACTGCCGGTCTCACCAGAACAAAATAAAGTTTTGATAGTAGCCCTTTCACACCCTATGCTTAGTACTGCTGTACAAATAGGACCCTCCTCTAAACTGGTACTAGACTGCCGGGTCTCACCAGAACAAAATAAAGTTTTGATAGTAGCACAATTGACAATGGTAGACAGTACATAGTACACTTCCTAGAAAAACACAAGAGCAATGAGTACATGTACTGTGACATAAACTTAATGATTGCTCAATTGTATTGGAATTGAAACTCAATGTGAGTTGTAGCAATGACAGTAAACCAGAATATCAATAGTGAAAGTAGTGAATACATACAAGTAGAAGGGGATTATAGAACAGTGTCACTATCAAAATATTGCTTGTATTCCAAACCACCTACATCTAGTGGTTTTAATGCTTCTCCATAAAAGTAAAAAATAATGATTGGAATCTTTTTTGGAAAATTTTAACACCACAAAAATAACTAGCTAAACAGTAACAACAAGCTGTGCTTTTGTACATGTACATGTAGATGCATGTAACTATTCTTATAAATGGCCTCTTACATGCATGAGATTCACTATTATGCATAATTTCAATTGATTGCCAAGTACTAAAGTCAGATATCCTTCTTAAATACTGTGTAA
>NW_003547074.1:31304-32912 GCF_000090795.2 Amphimedon queenslandica | reverse complement strand
ATTAACTGCAAGTTTTCAAGTTGGTCATTGGCAATTACAAAAGACAAAATCATTTCTTTAAACGTAGCCTCCCATGACTGTAAAATAAATTGATGTGTTTTTTAAAGTGGGAGCATGATTCAAGTGATTTTAGAGTTTCTCCACTATAGCCTGACACTCCAGCAACATCTTTTAATTCTGTGTGATAGTAAGCCTTCTTTAGAACTTGTTGAAAATTTTCTTAAATGTGCCAGTCGCCTGGAAATGTTAATACTTCATTTAAGACATAGCCATATAATGGCTTCACATGTGGTAAGTGCTCAAAGTATTCCCATCTTTGACTGAAATTTTGGGATTTGTTTAAATGGAAATTATTTCTTCTAGGACAGCCTCCGCTACATATGCCTTTGTTTCATCAGAGTCTCCATTTTCATTTAGAAATGACATGTAATGAATGTTAGAAAAACTGTGATCTTCTAATTGTGCTTCAGTAAGCAAAATAAACTTCTGAAAAGGCTTTATAAATTTCTCTTCGTTATCATGATACACTACTACTTTACATGAAGAAAATATGCAAATGCTTGATTTTAAAGTTTCATTTTTAGAATTTCATTCATTATCTGATGGAACAAAATTTGATAAATTGGCATTTGTTTGTGTAATCAAGTCAGTTTTTGAAGCTACATGTGTAGAAAGACTAAGTGTATATTTAAAGGTGAAGGTTGCATTGTTCGTTTTCTTTTGGGGCCACTTTTTACTTGTTGAAGTGGTGAATTAGATGAAGTACAAACTGCTGGTGGTTTTTTTAGTAAATGATGTTATATTATCTTGCCTAGTAACTGTTCTTGTCCTGTTTTCTACATATATATTTATAAATGTAAAAGGTTGCATGACATGAATCATTGTTCCATGAAAACTCCTTCTTTGATCACCACAATATACTGCAGCATGGCTTTGGAAGAAATCTGTTTTGTCTGCACTCACTACAGTAAATATATCTGGTGACAATTCATTCCGAACTCCTTTATCCCTTTGGGCCTGAGCTATACCAACTACTAATCTGTCATGATTGTCTCCAGCATCACAAAAGCAAGACTGTTTAGAATTCTTATGAAAGAATGTGATCCACCATAAACCTTAACAGCATCTGCAACAAGGTGATGCAATGATGGTGTACACAAAGAGTTGGTAGTGAACGGCATTATAGAAACAAGAATTGTCGAAATGTTTTGGTGCGATTGTATTTATTTTCATGCCTTTCACACTCTCTGACTGTTTTCATACGTGTACAAATGATATTCCTAGTTTCTGTATCTGTTTCATTGATACATTCATGTAAGTTAAATACAGTGAGATCCACAGAATTGTTCTGTTTATGTTTTATTTTTTTGTGTATTTTATCATTAATGATAGTACCAGCTTCCATTAATTTTTTTTTCATTATGAGATTTCGTATCTTCTGCTTTTTTTTGTCATTTCCAGTTCATGCAATGCATAGAATAAGCACTTCAATAAATCTGTTAGGTAGGGATATAACATTGTACCCATCCTTCTAATGGCGCTTCTGTAGCTCATATATGGCTGTAAATATATAATTAATTGGTTGAGTAGCCACTTTGCTGAAACTTC
>NW_003547074.1:28858-31137 GCF_000090795.2 Amphimedon queenslandica | reverse complement strand
CGAAAATGGCCCACTACATTCCGTTGCCTAATTAAGTCATGTATACAAGTCTTAATCTTGCTTTAAGTTAACTTTATGATAATTTTTTTTTCAAAAAATTTACATAAAATAACTTTATATTATATAAATAGCAGCAAAAGGATAAGTCAGTATCACATGAAAAAAGAAATGAGTTTCAGTTTTTATGTGTGAATTATTCATAAGACTAAATGTGCGTTAATTAGAGTGCAAATAAAAATAAGAGATTGTGTCAGTTGCGATCCGCCTGTTAGGCCACGTCAATAAGATTCCTTGTTTCTCATTAACAGCCTGTATTGATGCCTCTAATTTTTAATAGTGTTAAAATGCCATAAAAGTTAAGAGTGCATGCACAGACTGTGTTGTGGCAAAAGAGTGTGGTAGTATGTGCCATATTTTTCCATAATTTCATGATATATCACTTAAGAGTCTCTGTTTGCCGATCATTTATGAACCAAATTGCGCTAGCAAGAGTGCAATCTCAGTATGGCGGGTTGTTACTATAATTTTACAGCTCACTTCTCTTATCAGTACTCATTTCAGTCTTTGTCTTCTCTTTAGTCCTTAAGATATTCCTTAAGTACATTTTGAAGTCTAGTCTATTGTGGCTAGTGATTTAATTTTACTTTCATATAAATGTTCAAGTAATATTCTATTCTTCTCCACCCTCTCTCCTCCCCACTCTCTCAGACTCCATATGTTTTGTTGCAAGAGCTTGCTCTCCTCACTGAATGAATATTCGTTATTATTATTGTGGTTAGTGCTGGGATTATACTCACATGAGTTTTTATGATTCTATCTTTTTCTTTCTTAAAATTTTGATATTGCTTTTTGCAGGAACTCAATCTCTTCAGTTACCTTGGTTAATTATATAATTGTGGTTAGTGATTTTAATTAGGTACAGTAATAATTATCTCTTTCCAGCCTCGCTCAGGCTCAGTCTCTCCTTTTCCTTTCACAAAGTTTGCAGATGTACTTGTACTAACTTTAATGATTTTTGGTCAGTGCATTGTCCTATGGAGTTCAATTTATAAGATTCTTATTTAATTTTTCAGTACTTTTGCTGTGTTTCTTTTTATTGTGCCTTTTCTTTTAAGTATTTGAAGTTTTATATTTGGTTAGTTGTTTATGTTGAGTTTGATAATTTTTCATTATGTATTTTATTTATAGTGTTATGTCCCACAATTTATTTTTGGTAACGACAGGTGTCATTGGTAATAACAATACATGTATTTTGCCGTGGCACAGACACAGTTCAATGAATCATCATCTGCTCTGGACATTTTGCAAATGATGTTAAACCACAATGAGGAGCAGCTGATTTTAGTTTACTTCCAGCACATTTGGGACATAATATAAGCACTTTTCTTTGTAGACATAAGTTTACCTCCTGTTGCCATAGTGCCATTGCTTGGATGTTTTCTGCAGTATAAAGTTTCTATTACGTGTACCTCTATACGAGAAAGTATTACTGAAGAGGAGCAAGAGGAGTCTCTCCCTTATTTTGTTTCACAAGTCAATCAAAGAAATAGAAAAGATGCACTACATAATAGATCAACTTTTTATTTTACTTCATCTTCAGCTGGGTTTTTGGAATAAGAGCTTCTGCTTGGTGAGAAGTTGGTGATTTTATTAAGAGATTTATTCTGGTGTCTCGATGGACTTTACCATGTGTTTGAGAGAGTGCAAAGACCTATTTCTGCAGCTGTTTGTCCTTTTGTTGGATAAAATGTTTCTGAACTTTCAAAACATCAAGTAAGATTGACCAGGACAAATCCTACGGATTCTTTTTAAAAATGAAGCATATACCCCAGCCAACTTCAATGGAAGATGGACACTAGTACGTTTTTTTGATATAAATACCTCGGAGAAGCACCGCCTATCTTTAAAGCATCCTCAACTAAAGCCAAAGAAGCGCACTTTACCATCCTAAGCTATAGTACAGCATGTGAAAAAGTCAAACCAGATGGTTCAATTCAGTGAATGTGATAATTGTCGGTTGATATTCTCTTTGTACAAACAAAATTCTGACTAGTGTAGAAATCTACAGTCAGGTTTAGATGATTATGAATATTTGTGTGGGGCTTCTTTAGCAGAGTTAAATCTTGAAGACGTATACAAAGATGTGGAAATTAGGGGTCACAATTGTTTTGTTTTGATTGCAATTATTCGGCCAAGTTAACACCAATATGCATGTATTGTGCTAAACCTCAAGCATACACAGCTGAAAATGAGCATCTCAAATGTGAAAATTGTTATGA
>NW_003547074.1:20899-27295 GCF_000090795.2 Amphimedon queenslandica | reverse complement strand
ATGAATTATGCCATGATCTTTTCTGCCACTAAGAAAGGGGCTTTAAAGGCCATACTGAAGAAAAGAATCAGTAGGTGACACTTGAAAATCATAACTAGATCTGCTACACATAGTTAGAGAAGTTAATGAAAACTGAAATGGACCATTCGATATTGTGTCAGTGGAAAAAAGGTGACCAGCAATATAGACTATTTTATGAATTTTTTTATGATTTAAATGAAATATTTTAAAAACCAGCTGCATTTGGTAACAGAGCACAGACAATTTTTTTTACATCATACAGCCCAAATGCAACCGTCAATAACCGGAAGCAGTTTCCTTGCAACGGAAATAGGTGTGGCTCATAAAAATGGCTGCTAATAAGGGACTTGGAGTATCATAAATTTATCTGCCATGAGCTGATATTTTAAGCAATGTAGAGTACAAGGAGCAAAGTAAACTAGTTATTACTCTGTCAGATTCTTTTTTTTGTAAAATAAACCTTTTGAATATGTAAATTGTGCATTTCAGTAAATGGAGGTTGCATGTGTACCTATGAATTATTTTTTAAAAACATTTGCCTTTGTAGGACAGTTGCAGTGCAATTAAATATTGGTAGATATAACATATGCATATATTTTGAAGCCTGAATTAATCATAATTAAACTCAAAAGACAGGTTTGTGCTTAAATTGAAGAAACATTATTTACAGCCAACGTCACCAATATGACAATGTCTTCATGATTTCTTTTTCTAGTTTTCCTTTCTCCTACTTACATCCATGCATCACTGAATTGATCCGGTGACTGTGTTTCACTGTATTTCCATCATTCAGGATCCGCCCATTCTCATAAATTACTTATTGTATACACAGTATTTATTGAAGAAGGGTTTCTCATTGGAGAACAGTGATAAATAGTACATCATATTGGAGTCCCATTTACCACCTAGAAAGCAATTCTTTGCTTGCCAGTGAATTTATGTTTCACTAAGTTGACTTTTAAATTTCGATATATAAATTACAACATTTTTAAGACAGTTGTGAAAATGCAATATGTTATGCAGCACAACATTTTATATTTATGACACAAGTATTGCAATTGTGGCATTCAAAAGACAGGATTGTCCTAGCTTTTAAAATGATCTGCAAACAGCTCTACCTTTTATAGGTATCTCCTCACTGACTTTGAACTACCAAGGGCTGAGCCACGGTAAGATGTCTACTGTAATTGTATTTATTTTTACGACATGTATCCTTAATTATTAATTCATAGTATCATGAATAAATTTTATTTTCGTTTTTAAAGATTATTTTGTCATAAGTAAGCAAATTGCCATTACTGAAGTGCGTGAGCGGTCCTTTGCAAGTAAAACTTCCCTTCCTAAACGGAATTTTTGACGGTTGCATTTCAGCTGCAATACGCTGCTAGGTAAATAATGGTACTGAGTTGTGTGATGTCATTGATTTTCAATTATAGATGGACAGAAAATTGCCAGTAAATTGTCCAAGCAGATTGCAAACATAACTGCTACAATAAAAAAGAAGTTTTAGTCAAATACAATGACATATGCTCTCGTACTGGAACAAGTGTGCTTCCTCTGTAAGATGTTTCGAAAAATGATACTAAATTTTGGTTACTTAAAAAAAAGCTCCTGATATAGCTATTTCTTCAGGTGCACAACACAAAGTTGTCAAGTCAAACTTTCAAATGAAATTGGTGGAAGAATTGAGTTTATTGGATAAAGAGTTGCTATTTCAAGAATAATCTTAAAAAGATTGATTTGACCTTTACCTCCATAGTAGTAAAAAATGAGAGTGCATAAAACAGAGGGATTATAGATTGTTTTACTAAACTTAAATGGTCATTTGAATTTCTGCAGTCAAAGTCTTAGTTGTTACCATGTACTGAAGAAAACGAAGAAATTTCAAGTTAAAAGCCATCTGAATCTGAATTTTCTGTACAATCTGAGTTGGCTTAAATTTAAAAAATTTTACTTAATATTGTTTATTATTGTTGTAAAATTGAAAGTCAAACTATTTGCAACAACAATATAACATATGACCGCTGCATAAACATTTGAGAAGTAAATGAAAAAAGCTTGTTAAATAAAAAAGTAGTGTTGTTGAATAATAAAAGAAACAAGGGGGTTGAGTTCAACTGTAATATTAATTAAAAGTTTAATTAATAATAAAGAACATTAATTAATAAAAATAATAATTCATAAAAATAGTACAAAGATTTTAAACCCTACTTTGCAGAAAATGATAATGGGCAGAAATAGAATTTTAATACTAATTATGCCTTTGTACCTTGATTACTCTACTGCATTTCTATGATGTAAACTAATTGTCTTGTTAAATATAAATTAAACTTTTTAGCTAGTATTGATTGAATAAATTACTGTCATGACAATTAAAATATCTAAGTTCAAGATAATTATTTGGCTATTGCATCTTTTAATGTTTGTGATTCCGTGCAATATCTAAAAATTAAAATCTTAATGTATAAGAATTGTAATCGGAGTCGCCACAGTTGTATCGTCTGGAACTAAGCAGTTTTGTTAACATTCTTCCATTAATGCTCCTTCATAAAATTCGGCAAAGTAGGGCTTAAAAATCTTTGTAATATTTTTATGAATTATTTTTATTAATTAGCATTTATTATTATTCATTGACAGATTATTATTATGGTTGAACTCAACACCATTTTTTCTTTTATTTTTTGACAACCCTACTTTTTTTTATTTAATAGAAATTTTTTATTTACTTGTTTCCATACTTTTTAATACATTTTACTAATTAATAATCCTTTTTATCATTAAGTAATAACATTTAACAATTAATTTAGAAAATTATTAATAATTAATAATTATTGTTTTTATTATTCTTCATATAACTTTTAAAAAACTTATGACATTAATAATTTTTTTGACTTATTAAATCATTAATTACATTCATAGCCTAGCTTATAATTATTTATCATTACTAATTATATAATAATCCTTTTCATAAATAATTACAATTTTTCCTTAGGTATCAGTTCATTGCTGGAAGAAAGTATTTTTGAAGTAAGAACTGTAAGAACACCTACCGCATTATAAAAATAGTTGTCATACAATTACTTTTTTTTGAATTATTGAATCATTAATTATTTTCATAGCCTATAATAACTCATATTTATTAATTATTATTCAACATTACTAAGATCTATTTCCTGCTCTAAAACAATTTAAGTTTACATTCAGCTTCAGTTGCTATTTCTCCACTCACAGTCACATCTCTTAACTTTTTCCGCAGTTTTGCAAACCTTTGTTCTCAAAAAGCAGCAAGTCAGTTCATTTAGAAAATTACATTAGCTATCATTATATTTTCATATTGTTTGGTTGTATATGGATTATGATGAGCATCATGGCAGACTACCATTAGCTGGATGGCCTCCACCACCACCACCTCCCAGAGGCCTGCCACCACCACCAGCTCCAGCAATAGATGGAGGTCTGCCACCTTCAGTAGATGGAGATGGAGGGGCCTCCACCATCACCTCCAAGAGGACCGCTACCACCACCAGCTTTACCAGTTGCTGGAGGTCCGCCACCTCCAGTAACTCAAGATGGAGGGCCTCCACCACCACCTCCGCCACTGCCAACACCACTAGGCAGGCTACCTCTACCACCTCCTCCAGCACTCCCAAAAGCTAAAGGCCCATCACCTTCACCTCCAGTAGATGGAGGCCCGGCGGTGCTCCCACCTGGAGGAGCACCCAGTGCTCCTTCCAGGAAGAGCCCCAAGACTGCCTTTGCTGCAACAGCAAAAGCAGCACATAATTACCCAGCTGAGGGCTGTGAACAGACAAATAGTATATTTTTATTATGATGTAATTAATACTATATTCATTTTCTGTAATAGTATGCAAAACTACCAAGGAGAGCTGGAAAAGGCGGAGTTAGGGGCCGTAGGCCAAGGTCCCAAGGGGCCTCAATCAATAACTATAACTATTATTAGAAACTTTGCTTTATAATAATAAATGTTAAGAAATAATCAATCTGTCAATTTAAAATGCATCAGCGAAAAGCCAGGATGAAAATACATTAGCATAGCCAAGTGTCTGACAAGACATATATGCTTATTCCCTTTAGTTTCTTTCAATAATGCTAGATGAAAAATTCACATAATCATATTGCTTGATTTAAGAAATCAAATCTTACCTAATAATCATTATTATAGACAAACTGAATATGTACACGAACATGCACAGTGCCATCGACATTCATGATCTACAAAAGTAAATATGACATTTAGAAATCTAACATTAAACTTTTAATACTATCTACAAAACAAGGCTAAAATAATGTTACAACTAATGCTAATGTCATACAGTGGAACCTCTGATAATGGAACTTCTCTTTAACAAAAACCTCCTTATAATGAAAAAAAACTAATGTACCAACTCATTTCCCCAGTTTTTCAATGAAAACAGACCTCCATTTAACAAAAACTCCTCTATTATGCAATAACGAAAGCTTTTTTCGAACCAAGATGCCATTTTACTTCCATTTAATGAAAAGTGGGTTTGGCCACGCATGAGCACTAGTTCTGTGACGTCATATGATATCATAATCAATTAAGAGACGTGCCCACTTTAAAAATGGCGTCTTTTTTCTCCTCACATTATGCTCTGTCACTCTTATTTTGCCCTCTTACTATCCAGGAGCACAGATAATTGCCTTTAATAGCCTTTCCTTCATTTTGAAACATATTCTGCAGACTTATTTTCTTCATCTCTTTTCTTATTCTGCAATTTATTACCCAGCTTACTCAGCTGTCTACTGCCCCTCATTTTTTATAAGACGGTATAGTCTCACATTGGGGATGCCTCACTTACAAAACTTCCCTTTAATGAAAACCTCTATGTAATGAAAAGACTCTTGTGTCCAAAAAGTTTTGTTATTTGGAGGTTCCACTGTATTGCACATTCCAATATCAAGCAATTAAAATATTGCTAAATAATCATCAAATCCTTTCCAGCTATCATTACCTGTAAAGCATAGTAATATAGTATAGCCTCAATTATCCAGACCCCTTGTCCATCTGAATATCCGGATGGGTCCGGATAAGTTAAAAGTCCAGGATAATTGAAATGGGCGTGGTTTCACACATGCAAAATTAATATTATATGGCTACTGCAGCAAATGAAAACATCTGCATTGAGATACAGTGTTATTCGCAGTCATCATGTATATTAGAGATATGGACACCATTCATGGGTGAAAAACAACACTTAGAACAGGAATTTGGCAACTATTATGATCAATTTGCTGTAACAATAAAAAAGAAGTTACAACTGTTGGACGTGTACCATAAAACTTGTCAATGTATTTTTGGAACATTTAAGGTGATGGAGGAGCAATAACATGCTTTGTTACTGGTAACAGGAGAAAAGGAGTAGGCCTTGAGGTACCGTGTAGCTACATATTTTGTGCAAGCAAGCAGCATATTTGTAAGATCAGTTGTGAACTTGACAAACTCACTTAGTCAGCTCAAATTCAACTCATGTATGAATAGACTCAAGCATTGTTAGCTGAACTAAAGATTACTGAAAAAATACAGTACTCAGTGTAGCCTGTTGTATTTGCTGTTTTATTTTTAAAATATTTTTCGTTATTAATTCAAGCATCTATGCATGAACAAGTATACTGCATTAGTCTTGTGTAACCAGACGCAAGACAATATACATAATAAAGGGACAAATAGAGATAAGTCAGTTTTAAAAAAACTTGTGTCCTATTTATTTAAAATATTTAGTTATTTTACTTTGAACAATGCATTCCATTCTCTTTTTTATAGCAAATACTTGTAATTCTCTGAATAATGTTGTACTATACACAGTAGCCTCTGGTGGATGTTCAAGCCAGCCTTGACATTACTCAAACATTTCACCTGCCTCACTGTGTTGCACTAAACATGCCGGTTGTTCATCATCAGTATCCTCATCTTTAGTATATTCATCTTCTTGCTATGGTTCAATATCAGGATGTAACACAATTTCACAAATCTCATCATCTGTAAACAATTGCATGCCAGAGTCATTGTCATCAGTTCCAAGCCACTTCTGAAGTTCTTCATCCTCTAATTTTAGGCCTATTTCCTCGAAATAGGTGGCAAAGCTCTCAGCAGATATATCATCATCAAAATCATTGATTATGCCGTCATTATCAAATGATTCAACTTCTGAAGCAAGATTAATTGCAATTCTTATTCCTCACAAAGAACCACCATATACTAAGGATTTTGTAGGAACAGGAGGCAGAGCAGACGTTTCATCTTCCTCTGCAAATTGGTAGTACAGCTTTGCTAACTCTGGTATGCTTGGTGACAGATGAATGATCTTTCTCCTATACTTATGAAGTGTCTCTCCC
>NW_003547074.1:12067-20889 GCF_000090795.2 Amphimedon queenslandica | reverse complement strand
TGGACACCAAGTGGAGGGTCACCAGTAGTAGGCTTTTGTTCCCACCTACCACTCTTTAAATTGCACACCTCCACTACAGAGCACATTGCTTTCTTCTTCTCATCAGTTACTGTGCACTTCAGGAAAATCAGACTGCCTCCCACCCCACATGTACAAGCTGTCGTCTACCTGTACAGTAAAGTGATGGGCCCTCTCCACTGGTTGATACACTATAAAATAAAGCAACAAGAAAATAAGCAAAATGAGAAAAACTATCATTCTTACATGTACAATGTACCTGACATTTCCCAAGTTTACCGCATCATCTCTATTTGTTAAAGAGTGCTGTTACTCCGCCCATTTTTTGGCCCTTTGTCTTTTTCTAAATTCTAATTTTCTATCATACATACACAGCCACTGACAGCCAAGAATTTGAATCACAGCCCTGTATCATGGATTTTGGGCAGCCTGCACAGCAATGAGTCTAGCATGATACAATCATGACATCCATGATACAACCATGCTGGAGTACGGCCTTGGTTCAGCCAGAGTAGAATAGTCTCGACCAGAGTAACAGACATGATTCAACATTGATGCCAGTTAGGACTGTATCAAAATAGACACCAGGCTTCAATCACTGATTTTGGGTAGTGGCCTGTATCAGAGATGATAATTCTTCGCTGTATAGATTAGAGCATGAATAGAGTCATCCAGGCTCAGTCATGTCCCTCCAGTGCTGTATATCCATCTTTGGCGTAATTCATTCTCACCCGGAAGATTGAAAGAGGTCTATTTTAGATTTTCCCATGCTATTTGCTGGGAGGACACTATAAATAGGGTCTCCACAAGAAAATTTGAACTTTCAAAGAAGCCTATGATTGTATTTTTTCCCAAAAGAGAACTTGATCCTGAGCTATTTCAAGAAATTTCACTCCTTAAAACAGTTTCCTCGACATAATAAAAATATTTTATTGTCTTACAACATGGGGTTAATTAAATTATTAATTAAAGTTAATTAAAGTTGAAATTAATTATTTTTTCCGTGCTCGGCGCAAGGTGTTCTCATTGTGTTCTGGTGTCTACATTTAAAGATCAAGCCTTTCTCAAAATTCTCAGTAATTGGTAAGCATTTAAATGTTATTATATTAATTGTAGGATTATTTCTTTATTGAATGCCAAATTTGAAAAAAATAATGGCCACCATAAAAAATTAATTGCGCTTTACTTGCTGCGCGAAGACAGAGCCTCACTAGGTTTTTGTTAATAGCATGAAGTCTTTAGTAAATGCACAGACTTTGGTTTGAATCAATTGTGTTCAACCATCTGTGTATTCACAAAATATGACTACCCACCCATTTTGATTGCCTCAGGGGATTACTGTGGCAACATATTAATGCAATTTAATTTTTTTACTTGTAGGATTTTTCTACATACAATAATGGCATGTGGAGGTATGTTATGATTCAAAATACACATTATGACAATGATGTATAAAACCGATTAAATTTTTCTTGCATATATAGTTTCTATGTACCCAACTTATGGAGAACTCATAGATCTTTATGATGATGTTGAAAAGAAGAGCCCTGGAAATGTCACTTTACTTACGTCTATGTTTCACCAATTGTATCCAAATGTACCTATTGGTCGTCCTGCTAGATTCTTTGAAACTGTCCAACGGATAAGGAGTGCAACAAAAGCATCTTTAAGGGGAGAATCAATGCTGACAGGCTCCCCATTATCTACATATAGAAGACGTGTTTGGAAGCCACGAATAAGAAACTGTAACAGCGAAGGTATTATTATTATTATCATACTATACTATACTATTATTATTATTTATTACTATTATAGTCAGCAGTATCTTTCCTGTTGGATTACTAAGATACGGTCTAGATGAAGACATGTTTCAATCTACCAATCTTCCAGACATAGCATGGCATTTGAGTTCAACACCCAGGGTGGAGTTTTACAGATTATTACACCCATATCTCAAAAGAAAATATAAAACTACATCTATTTCAACTATTGGTAAATTTTACATCAATATTGATCCTAATTTAAAAAATAAAGGGGGAAGAGCAGACAACATATATAGATTCATAGAAAATCTTGTAGCATCAAAGCACTTACCTTGTGATGCAATCGTCGACTATGGATTTGAGAGAGAACAAAGAAGAAAGATTACGGATTTAAAGATTAAATTGCAGGAGTGTGATGAGAAATTAACGAAAGTAACTTCAGAATGCCATCAGTTAAAAGAAAATATTAAACTTTCTTCAAGTCAGTTTCAGGCCACAGAAAATGCTTTGAGAGAAGAAAATCGCTACCTATCTAGACATCGTGATAAACAGGTGGTAAGGCTGAAAAGAAAATGTTCTTTGTTGCGACATGAAAACATGCAACTACAATCTGATGCTTTGTATCTTTTGGATAAAGAAGGAGAAAATGAAGAAGAGGATGATGAAGAGGATGAAGTGCTAGAAAAAAATGACAATGGAAAAGAAAAGCAGGAGATTACAGGAAGTTTTACAGAGCAAAAAATTAATAACAGATATACTCCAGAAATACGGAAGCTATACTATTCATTGCTTGCAAATCAAGTTCCTGCATCAAAAATTGAAACAATTGTCAAAGATGTTCTCAGATGCTTTCATCCAACATTAGATGTTACAAAAGTTGATCTACCAAAGAGGTCATGTGCAAGTTACATGCGTCGTGAGGAATTAAAAACTATAAGTAATGCACATAAAGCGACAGTTTTAGTGGACAGAGACAAAATTCATTTAAACTCTGATGGAACAATCAAGAACCAAAAAAAGATTGGAGGAGTTGTTGCAAATGATATGGTAGTGTCATTAAATGAATTACCTGATGGATCTGCCTTAAGTGCAATACAAGATATTGATAGCGAATTCAAGAAATTAAGGGAAACAGCTCATTTGCTCAAGCTACCTAATCCAGACTCAATCAACTGGACTTTGGTAGCATCATCTACATCAGACTCAGCAGCAACACAGAAAAAGATGAACAAACTGATTGAGGAATTTAGAATGAACGACGAAGAAAATTTTGGAAATGCAACAGCAGACACCAATGACCTTATAGAAAATTTCTGTTCAATGCATTTGGGAGTGAACTTAAGGAAGGCATTTCTAAATGGAATAAATGGTGAAGAGGAATGCAATGAAGTTAGAAAGCAGCATAGTGTGGATGTATTAGTCCATGAATTTTGCAAGTTATTTGGCCAGCATGGTGTACCTGAGTACACTTTAGGAGCACAATTCATTGATTTTCTAAATATAATGGCTACCACATCTACTGCACCTGATGATGTAAAATACTATCAAGCTTGTTTAAAAGTCACTTTACATCGACAAGTTGGGTGTCGTTACTTTGTGTCAGCTGCCAATGGGTGCAAAATCTTATTTCTTAAAAATGCTGCTGTGGAATTTTTCAGATACACTGGCAAAAACAGTGGCAATAGACTTGAACAAGCAGTATTTCGTAAATTACATAATTCTAATGAATTGTGTCACTTACTCGTAGACAGTCTAATGTATTACCACATATATGCAGATCTATTTATGTTATCGAAGTCTACTGATCTTGATCTCTCAGCTTTTGACATGAACCAACATTACTTTGAATTACAAGTATTTTTGGCAGAAGTAATACAGAATCCTGACATTGCTATCAACAGAGATCATCAGGTATTTTCATCCGAAGCTAGGTTATATGGTCAAAATCATAAAACAAATCATCGCCTTGGTTCTTCATCTGTTTACACCAATTTATTTGAACTATCCATTTCTAGCATAGCTGCGATTTGTCCATTAATAGTTGCTGGTGCTGAAAAAATGAGAGATAAGCTCTATTCATATGCACAAAAGCAATTGCCAGGTGGACCTTATTGGGATCCTGATCCAGAAGTCAAAGAAGTTCTTTGTCAACTAAAACCGAGTAATGATGTTTGTGAGTCAGTACTGGGACTGAACGACTACTTAACTACAGCGATACCTAACTTGCATCAATTATCACGCTCAAATTTAGTAGAAGTAAAAAGAAATAAGACTCTCAAGTGGTTATCAGACATTCCTGAAGAAGACCAGCACAAGGTCATAGATATTGCTGTAAAGCAAAGAAAGCAGGTATTACAAGACTCCAAGAAAAGAGAAAAAGAATTAGCTCAGGAACGAAGAGATAAAATTGTACAAGATCATCGTAAAAGAAAAGCTGTAGAGAAGAAAGTGCATAAGGAAAAGGAGGAGCTTTTGGAGTTACATCTTATGACATCATCAGAAGAACTTTCTCAGGCCATAGATGAAATTGAAAGTGAAGGTGGAAGTATGACAAAATTAAGAACTAAAATACTTTCACTTCTCAGAACACAAGTCAGTATTAGAAAGAAAATCTTGAATGAAACAGTTTCAATTACATTTACCAAAGGTGGTAAGCAGAAACCATTACAACAGATCATTCAAGAGGTTGCTGATTTTATTGATAATAGTACAGCTAAGTCTAAATATGTCTCATTTATTAAAAATCCTAAAAGTTTAGTTGGAAAACATGTACGGCACAAGTTCGATGATGATGGAGGGATGAAATGGTACTTTGGGTATGTGACTGATTACTGTGAAAGTTCTAAAAGACATGAGATTGTTTATGAAGATGATGATGACAGTAGGTACTCTTTTGATTTATTAATAGATTTACTGAATGGGGACCTACAATTGCTGAAATAAGTTTAGTTGTGTTCACATTTATACTTTACTATGGACAAATTTATTGTTACACTATTATTGTTAGACTTTATAACATTTATACATGCAGTTCAAATCTTCAAATAAAATAATAATTATTTTAGTCTCTCTCTTTCTGCAGAATAGCAATCAAATCAGCTATGGTTCGACACATAGAATCAATTTTGCTCTGAAAATCTTGTACTTCCAATTTTAAATCACAAAAATTTCTTGTTAACTCATTAACTAGGTTTCTTAGCCGTATTACTTCCTTCTCGAGATTGCTCTCCTCAGATTTTTTAACGGCAAACTTTAAATCAGTATGAACACCTATATATTGAGTTATTATAAATTAGCACTACATGCAGGTACAACATTTACCTGAAATATTTTCTTCTGCTTGCATATTAGTCAAAATACCCTAAGTATGACAAAAAGTGGGACATGAGTTAACCTTATTGGTTTTTGCCAGTCTATGATGAGGTACTATATAGGTATAGTCTTGTGTAGCGGGAGGGGCTGGCTATATCAGACTACTATGCAGGTAATTATATTAGGTAAAACACTATAATGCAGCACCACACAGGTAAGTATGACAGCATACAGCTGCTACTGTATCATGTTATATGAATAATGAGCTTACAATAATACTAACTGTCAACAAGCATTCACAGGCAATGATTACAAAACAAAATGGCTGACGAATTACATTTTGTGAATACACAGATGGTTGAACACAATTGATTCAAACCAAAGTCTGTGCATTTACTAAAGACTTCATGCTATTAACAAAAACCTAGTGAGGCTCTGTCTTCGCGCAGCAAGTAAAGCGCAATTAATTTTTTATGGTGGCCATTATTTTTTTCAAATTTGGCATTCAATAAAGAAATAATCCTACAATTAATATAATAACATTTAAATGCTTACCAATTACTGAGAATTTTGAGAAAGGCTTGATCTTTAAATGTAGACACCAGAACACAATGAGGAAAAAATAATTAATTTCAACTTTAATTAGGCCACTCCAATTTGATTCCTTGTTTCCCATTACCCGCCCGCATGGGGCCGCATCGCTATTCATTATTGCGGTTTTTCATTGATTATACAAGCAATTTATACAGCTGATAATGAATAAATTTAATGAAAATGAACAAACCCGCCCGCCCGCATCAGGCCCGCCTCTGTAATGGGAAACTATGAATCTTATTGGAGTGGCCTTAACTTTAATTAATAATTTAATTAACCCCATGTTGTAAGACAATAAAATATTTTTATTATGTCGAGGAAACTGTTTTAAGGAGTGAAATTTCTTGAAATAGCTCAGGATCAAGTTCTCTTTTGGGAAAAAATACAATCATAGGCTTCTTTGAAAGTTCAAATTTTCTTGTGGAGACCCTAGCTCTGCTGTCTTAAAGCAAAAGAGGAAGAGGTATCTGATAGTATAGACATAGTTTGAAAGTGCCGGGCCATTTTGAATTTTAGCAAGTTAATACAGGAAATTTTGTAGAAACACCCCTAGTATTATAAGATATAATTTTGAGAGTCATTTATAGGAAGAGCTTTTTCTTCAGGCCATTTCAATTAATTTGATCAAGCAAATTTCCTTACTTGTTCATTTGTGTGTGGCCTGTGTCTGGTTTTAAATTATTCATTACTGCTAATGGTTATATCCTAGTGCTCAGGTAAGGAGAAACTATGAATTGACTAAGCAAGTCATGTTTTTTGTATTCTCGTTAAATTTTCTAATTTAAATGACTTATGGTTTTCTGGTTTGCTACAGTCTACTATTGCATGGTGTTTATGAAGAGGAAGAACTTTTATGATGAGCTTTTAGATTTGAGGAAGAACTTTTCTTCCCTAAAGGCCTTTATACACAGGCAACTTGTTGCTAGCAACATTTGTTGTTAGTTTGATCTGGTAATTAAGCAACATATTGCCAACAATAAAAAGATGTTCTGTTTTGGCAACATTATTGTTGTTAGAAGGCCTTAAGCCATTCAAATTAAATTTATTGTTCTCCTTTCATGTTGATATAGATGCAAGCATTTTAATTATGTCTCAAAGTTGCGTGGTATTTATGTAGGTAGGAAAGAAAACTATGAGAGTGCTCAATTTTAAATCAAAAGTGTGGGTATTTGACCTTTCGAATGTACAGTATGCTTTAAGTTTATGCTAGAGTTGAATCAAATTCAAATTCAGCATGATAGCCAGAAGTAGTTTGACAGTCAGTTCCATTATTTTAATGCAATAGCAGCAATGAGGACAAATATGAGTAATGCACATAGGTACAACCTTGCAAATTAATGATGAGGGGCTAATACTAGCCAATACCTTTTCTGCATCATTTATATGACAAATCTTGATCATCTGGGTAATTAAACTCATAACTTCTCTTATATCACAGGTCCAAAGGATTCTTAATAGATATGGCAGAAAATGTAAGTCATATCACATGTGAATGTGTCGTTTTATTCTTTTCTTCTATGATACTATTGTGATACTTTATTAAACTGTGTTATTCACAATCTTTCAGTTAGTACCATAGGTGTAGGAATGAAATTTGCGTTGGGGAGGGGCCAATCCTATACAAATTATCATGCACTCATAATAAAGACGAATGTGTTTTACAGGTGCTAACTAGATACAGGTAGCACTTGTAACAGCACAATAGTTAGGATATTTTCACTGTTAAAAAGTTAGCAATGAAGTTAATGCCAGATAGAATTTGTTTAACATTTTCTTTTATTGGGGGGGCCATGGCCCCCCCGGCCCCCCCTATTCCTACACCTATGAGTACATGTAAGTCACATCACATGTGAATGTGTAATTTTATTCTTTTCTTCTATGATACCATTGTGATACTTTACTAAACTGTGTTATTTACAATCATTCAGCCAGTAAGTCACATCACATGTGAATGTGTAATTTTATTCTTTTCTTCTATGATACCATTGTGATACTTTACTAAACTGTGTTATTCACAATCTTTCAGTTCGTAAGTCACATCACATGTGAATGTGTAATTTCATTCTTTTCTTCTATGATACCATTGTGATACTTTACTAAACTGTGTTATTCACAATATTTCAGGGAGTAAGTCACATCACATGTGAATGTGTAATTTCATTCTTTTCTTCTATGATACCATTGTGATACTTTACTAAACTGTGTTATTCACAATCTTTCAGTTCGTAAGT
This sequence comes from Amphimedon queenslandica, assembly GCF_000090795.2. NCBI lineage: Eukaryota > Metazoa > Porifera > Demospongiae > Haplosclerida > Niphatidae > Amphimedon > Amphimedon queenslandica. The sequence continues at coordinate 12,971 of NW_003547074.1, read as the reverse complement.
CACATCACATGTGAATGTGTAATTTTATTCTTTTCTTCTGTGATACCATTGTGATACTTTACTAAACTGTGTTATTCACAATCTTTCAGAGAGTAAGTTGTGTCACATGTGAATGTGTAATTTTATTCTTTTCTTCTATGATACCATTGTGATACTTTACTAAACTGTGTTATTCACAATCTTTCAGAGAGTAAGTTGTGTCACATGTGAATGTGTAATTTTATTCTTTTCTTCTATGATACCATTGTGATACTTTACTAAACTGTGTTATTCACAATCTTTCAGAGAGTAAGTTGTGTCACATGTGAATGTGTAATTTTATTCTTTTCTTCTATGATTCCATTGTGATACTTTATTAAACTGTGTTATTCACATTCTTTTAGGAAGTAAGTCACGTCACATGTGAATGTGTAATTTTATTCTTTTCTTCTATGATACCATTGTGATACTTTATTAAACTGTGTTATTCACAATCTTTTAGGAAGTAAGTCACGTCACATCTGAATGTGTAATTTTATCCTTTTCTTCTATACCATTGTGATACTTTACTAAACTGTGTTATTCACAATCTTTCAGTACGTAAGTCATGTCACATGTGAATGTGTAATTTTATTCTTTTCTTCTATGATACCATTGGGATACTTTACTAAACTGTGTTATTCACAATCTTTCAGTATGTAAGTCATGTCACATGTGAATGTGTAATTTTATTCTTTTCTTCTATGATACCATTGGGATACTTTACTGAACTGTGTTATTCACAATCTTTTAGATCGTAAGTCATGTCACATGTGAATGTGTAATTTTATTCTTTTCTTCTATGATACCTTTTTGATACTTTACTAAACTGTGTTATTCACAATCTTTCAGGCAGTGAGTCACATCACATGTAAATGTGTAATTT
>NW_003547074.1:9242-12057 GCF_000090795.2 Amphimedon queenslandica | reverse complement strand
GTGCATGATTTCCTAAATGTAGCTGTTTTAATACATGATATTTTGGCAGCTAGCAAATCTCTCAGTGAGCATTTTTAGACTCTAGAGAAAGTATTTTCTGCCTTAGTGATGCTTGTTTGCATTTAATGGGTAAGTAAAATTTTTTTGTGGGTTTTTATTATGGTCTCATTGTGATCACCTTATCATAATGTGTTCCAACTGCCATTGTCCTACAAAAATATTCATAGATATGAGCCTTAAAAATTGCACTTTTGTTTCCATCCAATTTACTTCCTGTCAGTGGTGTGGCCAAACGTGATGTCATGAATCGTAGACATAGAAATGTTTGTAGTTAATTTCATTCCTTCACATTGGAAAATGATCCTTTATTCTTATGCATTGTAATCTATGAGCATAAATTTAAATATTGAGATCATTAGCTTTCATTATTCTAAGCATGAAACCACAAGAAAACAATACAGAAAGATAAATAATAACATACACATTCTAGTAGAATTTAGACTTCTTGCTGCTGCATAAACGATCATTTCCCATATACACGAAAATATTTCTCTGCAAACATTGTAGGTCTAGCCACACCAACCGACAAAAGGAAATTGACAGAAAACAAGGTGTGAAATTTTTTATGGTATTGAAGGCTCATATCTCAATGAATAATTTATTAGCACAATGGCAGTTAAAACATTATTTTCACAGTCTGGTAATCACAAAATAATACCAAAAAAATACATTGCAGTTACCCTTTAAAGACAAAGAAGTGTACTTACTGTACTTCTGTCTGTATCGTGTTATTTAAATTGATAAAATTGCACTGACTTTGCAACTGTGAATATTACAGCAATTAAAGAAGCACCTACACCTACTAATATCATAGAACATAAAGCATATCTGGACCTACAATCATATTAAAATCATTTTATGCCTCATTTGCCTGTAACATTAGCACCACTTTATGTGTTATTGTGTCATAAAGTCACTTGGAATTGGTCAGCAGATGGAGAAGCAGATCTCAATAGCTTTACACTGATGATAAATGTTTTCCACTTTTATAGCACATTACCTCTTCTCTAAGAATGTGATGTATTGCAGTATAGAGTTAGAGTACCTATTCTCACTGATTCCTAGATAATACTGAGAGGCCAGTTGAGTTCACATTTTATACTCAGAGTGATACTGTCAATTTTAGGATGGTTGTCTCAGGCTTGGTGCAGGGCAACCAAATCTAAAGCCGATGCAACACCTTGATTTAGGGTTTATATAGAAGAATGAAGTGAGACAACATTTGCTGGCTGAAATAAACAATTTGGTTTAACTCCCTATCCGTTCCATAATTAACTACTAATTAGTGAACCCAACAGCAGCCGCAGCAAGTTTGGATTAGGTTCCTGACGCTGAGAAACAGATTTCTCTTGCTGTGTTAACTTCTTTAGGTGCCAAACCACAAGTCACTATAAATGGCCCAGTCCAGTGTATGGTCTAATCAGCTCTGGCTTCTGGTTCTACTACTCATCAAACTGAGGCCATGAAAACTGGAAAGGCTAAAGAATGAGATTTGATGATTAGGGTGGTACACCCCATGAAGACAAAAGATGTAAATGCATATATCACCATACCTATCTCTTCCATAGCAACTATAATGCAGTGAAAAGAAATAATTTTGAAGCAGCTAGGAATAGTAGTGCATTTTGATATAGACTTGAGTTGGATATACAGTCAAATCAGGCTAAAACAATCCCCAAATTAGCGGACACCTCTGTATAATGTACAGTGGCTTTTGTCCTGTCATAAGGCCATTGGGTACTGTATAAAAAACCTCTGTATAGCGGAAACAATCTATTCTGTATAATGGACAAGATTTATTGTCCCCATGTATCTACACGTGTACAAATTAACCTCCAGTAGACGAAGGCAGCCCACTCAATGGACGTTCTAATTAATACGCTTCAAGTAATTGGCGGATTTTGGTCTCATTTGCATGGGATAAACTTCGACTTAACGACACTTCTGTGAAAAGGACAGTGATGGTTGGCCCATAGGTGTCCATCTTAGAGGGGTTTTACTTTATGTCATCTGGCTCTACAAGAACATGCTTCAATGAGAATAATGACACGAAAGTAGAATTGAGCAATATTGTTACTAAATGGGATATATTGTTGTGTGATGGAGTTTGTCCACTGCTAAACCTATCATTTTGGACAGTGATTGTCAATCTGCTGAATATATTGACAAACCTTTCAAAACAAACTACAAGGCAGGGTAATTCAGAGTGAAAGAAAAGAGAGAAGAAAAAAAATCAATAGACTCACAAGTGAAATACAATCTAGCACAACTCTGAATACAATATGGGGCAGTACTGGTTCTGGGCAAAGACACTGTGTAATAAAACACATCATAGGAAGGATGAGCTCCTGGAGGATTGATTCAGAGTGGAAAAGGACGGGCTGCAGAAACTTGAGAGAAGGTAAAAGGTGTTACTGATATGGCAACAGCTTTTGCTATAGCACTTAAAGCTTCAAAGACTGAAAATTGTGTAAAACCAGCAACTTCTGCAGATAAGGTTTCTGAAAAAATTTCTTCTGCACATAAATTGAGTTGCAAGACAAGCTTTTGAAGTACTTCACAGAATGTGTGCTAGTGGTGCAGTTACCAAATATCAATTTCAGGCCTGACGAGAATCAATTCTCAAGCAATTAGATGAGTTAGATCAGTAATTTTATGCATGTAACTTATGACAATTGTCAGCATAATATTGATGAAAATACATAAACAATTGCACATACATAGTGGAGCATAATTGTTTTGACTAAAATTTATT
>NW_003547074.1:6121-9232 GCF_000090795.2 Amphimedon queenslandica | reverse complement strand
CTGGAGAAAAAGCTGTTGCAGCTTATATAAGTAAGTAAAACTGGATTGTAAAAATAATTGTTGTCATTATTATGATTATTGATTCAGGGTCAGTAAACAGCAAAAAAGAACTGTAATACATTTGCTCTAAAATATACAAAAGCTCCACAATACAATATTACTTTGACTGACTGCATACACAAACTTCTATACAATTTTAGCTCTTTAAACTATGTATAACTATTATTCTATTTATAATTTTGTAATTGGCTCCTCTGTTGCTTATTAAAAATTTTTTTCTTCTAAATCATTGCCTAACTGACAATAATAATGGAATCATTGACATGTCTTGAAAACATTGCTTGAGAACAGAGATGTAGATCTACATTTTTATAAGTGCTTGCAATCCCAAAGATAAGGAAGCAGCTCCTGTCACAAGTATAGTCAATGTATATTGATATTTCCTGAACAGAGTTCAAATATTACAGGAGCATATCCAGGAGGGGCTGAGAGGGGCTTGAACACCCCCTCATAGCTGGGCTCAAAAAAAATTACGGACTTTTGCATCACTACCAAGCCTCTTAACAAAATTATCTAGCCCCTGATTATGATTTTAGCAGTTTGCAGTGTTTTAAGAAGCAATCAGAAGTATTTATTTTTAAATAATCACAATACTTTTGATATTGTTATTAATTAATTGATTTTCAATTAAAGGAGATTTAAGGAGTTGAGCCCAAGATTTTGAGAGTTTTTTGATGCAGCAATCAAAATAAAAGTAAGTGTATTTGAAAATTAAACAAAAGAGATGAACAAAAACGTTCCTCAAACTCTTCTCAATCTGCTCACTTTAGTGTTAAATTCTGATTGATTGTGGCTGATAGAATCTTGTTATGTTTTAAGACATTTATTGATCGGAATGATTCCAATCAATAAACGTCTTAAAAGATAACAATATTCTATCAGCATTACTTGATGCCATTAACATGTTAAATATGAACACTGATACTCCAGGAAGGTAGGAGGATGAGAAGAAATGAAACGAAGAGAGAGCAACACTAAAATCACTAAAATATAGAATACATACATGTACATATGTACTTAATCTGCCAAAATAAACTGTAATAAATGGATTCTTCCCTTCCCCTCTCTCTCTTCCATTACTGTGCAATACATATACATGTACCTCAGCCCATTCACATATGTTGGTTATCTCTTTAGACATGTTCTTTATCATGTTATCTTCTGATAGTACACATAATTCAGACCACTGATACTATAAGAATATAATATTCATGTATTATGTATGTATGTAGTTTCGTTCTTACTAATACAGCTAAAATTCCCTTACATCATCTTTTAAGATTATTTGAGTCTTATTATACATCATTATAACGCTCATATGATTAAGCAAATTCTTAATACCACATAGGACAAATTGTGATTTAGCAATATAATTACAATCAAGAATCAAACTGCATTGATCTACATAGACAATATGCAGTCAATTAAATTGATTATTTTCTCCATTTTAATGATTTTTAATGTGTAATTTAAGCTGGCAAATGAGCTTTCATTATTCTCTTTCTATTTTCTATCACAGATTCATATTTTCATATGATGGCAGTAAGTCATGTTACATGTGAATAAGTAATTTTTTCAATGATATCATTGTAAATTTGTAATAATAAACTGTGGATGTAAGTCACATCACACGTGAATGTGTAATTTTATCCTTTTCTTCTATGATACCATTGTGATTTTTCTAAATTGTTTATTCAAACCTTTCAGCCAGTAATCGATCATCACTAGTAGCAAGAGTACTCTTGCTAGTAGGTGTAGTAGTGGAACCACATGTACTTATAGGAGGTCTGGTTGAAAAAGTGGGTGTGGCTGTTGGAAAAGGAGTGGGTGATGCTATAACTAGAAAATAAAATTTTAAAACTTGTAATAAAAATATCCAAATTAACTAAAGTAATTACTAATAAGTTTATATTTATTCCAAACAGAATACAAATGATAAAAAGAAAATATTTTTTGTTGCATATAGCAATTTGGACACTACAAAATGTCCTTTATTTTTAAATTTAATTTTAGATTTAAGTCCACTAAATAAGTGTATCTATTACAGCTAGGTATCCTTATTATCTAATGCTACACTGTATAAAACTTTAAGCCTGATTTACAATGCAAAATTAACGTAAGGTAAGGCTATAGAAGTGCTGTATAAACCAATTGCCACTGTTTATGTAACATAAGAATAGAAATTATCTCTATTCTTACATTAGCCTTACCTTACGTTAATTGTGTACATTATCGGGGAAATACCAACTGATAAACTGGTAACTGGTAAAACCACCCCCAAGTGACCTCTAAGTGTATACATATCTATATAGTAGTAAAACTACTGGTAATGTAGTCACCATTCATCTTATAAAAGGTCATTTATGCTGCTATTACTGTACCTTTAATGTTAAAAATGCATGCTAAATTATAATGGTCATTAGAAATAAGCAAATTATGCTAGCAAGTTTGGAGTATAATAGGGCAACTTATTAATCTGTCAAGGCCTCACATAAAATTGGAATTTGATATGAACAGGTGGTACAAGTACTAGTGCAATGACTCAGAGTATTCTATTTTATAGTGATTCAAAGTCTTTAGAAGCATGACCACATTCTGGCATTATTACAATTATATTAGATGCATGTAACTTGATAGTTGATATTTGAGTAAAGCTTAAAGTACCAATTGGATTCATTTCAAAGCACAATAGGATGGAATTTGGGACTGTGCCTAAAAGTAGTGCTCATAATAGTCAAAAATTGAAGCATAATTTGCCTAGCCCTAATGGTCATACCTCTCTCAAAGCTATCCAGGGAAACATCGTGACCATTCAAGGTTAGAATAACGTTGCTACCATTTTGAATCTACGAAATGAACAATGAAAATGAAACTGTAATATAATATGTACTACATAAGACACAAAGCAATGAATTAAAACTATTTGATTTAATCACTTTACCCGTTCATTCAAATTGTTTACTGCATTGTCAATAGTCACTGAGTCATCAGTCTTTACAACAAACTCAACTCCGTCAACAGTCTCCTCTCCATTTTGATGTTCCATTCTCT
>NW_003547074.1:2024-4104 GCF_000090795.2 Amphimedon queenslandica | reverse complement strand
TGCTCACTTTAGTATCAAATTTTGACTGATTCCGATCAATAAACGTCTTAAAAGATAGCATGATTCTATCAGTATTACTTGATGCCGTTAACGTGTTGAATATGAACACTGATACTCCAGGAAGGTAGGAGGATGAGAAGAAGTGAAACGAAAAGAGAGCAACACTAAAATCACTAAAAATTAATGAGAATACATACAATTGTACATGTACATATGTACTTAATCTGCCAAAATAAACTGTACTAAATGGATTCTTCCCTTCCCCTCTCTCTCTCTTCCATTACTGTACAATACATATACATGTGTACATGTACATGTACCTCTTAGCCCATTCACATATGTTGGTCATCTCTTTAGGCATGTTCTCCTTTATTATGTTATCTTCTGACAGTACACATAATTCAGACCAATGATACTATAAGAATATAGTTACATATACTGTACAGTGGGTATATTCTGTCTGAGTTTAATTTCGTTCTTTTCGTTCTCATTCCTTGTAGAACGAATATTTTCCAAACGAAAAGGGCGTTTCCTCAATGCCACGTGTGCAAAATGGCTGCTCAGAACGAAAATAAAACGAACGAAAATTTCTAATCCTGCTTAGAACAAACATTTTTCCAGATGAAATATACCCGCTATATGGTACATGCATGTACACGTTATAGATAAACTATAGATGGATATACAGGAGGATGTTAGTTAGTTGATTAGAAGCGGAGGCTATAGTACTATCAAGTGCTATAGTGTGTACTCTAATAGTATGTGGGTGAATCGGCTGTTAGATGATCTACTAACTACCCCCCCTGTGATCTACACTATATATACTCATGGCAGTGCTTTTGATACACACTACCACACACTATAGTACAAATACATGTATATGTACTTTCTTACTAATATTGATGTTAAAAGTATTGGACATTTTTCAAGAAAAAGTTCGGCTAAAGACCTAATAATTAATAACATTAACAATAATAATAATAATAATAATAATACATGTACCATAATGAGGGGGTCTTGTCCAAACTCTGTTTGAGACCCTGTTAAATATAAAATTATTATTATTATTATTATTTAATTAATTACTGTAATTAAGTGATGAGTGACATCAAGTGACAATACAAAGTCTACATTAATATGGAGCAGCTAAAAGGAAACTAAAAATTAATTTAAATTGAATTATTACGTACCATATTTTCATTAATAAACCGTGCTAGACTAATTAATGATTCTTCCGTGGGCGGAGTAGTGGGTGTGTTTGCAAATACGAGATAAGGCGGCAGTCTTAACATTAAGCTACAGTACAAAAATTAAAAGATTATCAATAAAAAAATTTATAGGATCACCTCATAAAATTTTGAACCAGTTTGATCTTGTGCATCTCATTATCGTAATTCTAAAAATAGCAACGTAAGATGATATGACATCATACTCACCTCAAGTATGACGGCAAATGAATTCATTAAAAGTGGGAGGGGCCTCTCAAAAGTAGGTGTGGCCAAGCCAATCAACTCCTTTACAGTAAATATACAGAAATAAAAATGGCATAAAATTAAACGCTTAATTGTCTTCTTCGTCTTACATTAATAAGTTGTATTGATTCAAATTGATTATTATTGATGGCTACTCTGATTGACTCTAAGAGGTGACCGGAGCAGTATCTCATTTGCAACAATAGGACACTACACAAAACCAGCTCAACCTGTTTGACCACTGGTATACTTGATAATGCCACTCTTCTAAACCTTCTCCTGTGACAAATAAAAGAGAGAAAAGAGAAAGAAGGAAGAAGATAAGCGAGAGAGAGAGTGGAGGTATTCTACCTTGCTAATGGTGTTAGAAAATCACTGCTAATGTCAAAGGACAGCTCCCATGGTAACCACACGCTTGGATCAAACTAAGTGACAATAAATAAACAAACAAATAAATAAATAAATAAATAAATAAATAATGTACTTTTGTTGTCTCTATTATCTGTGACATTATTGGTATTTCACGTAAACTGTCAATCATCTTTATTACATCAGATACTAATACAACAAAGGTTATGTTTGCAAAGAAACTGGTTTTGTTTAGTCTT
>NW_003547074.1:0-2014 GCF_000090795.2 Amphimedon queenslandica | reverse complement strand
AATTTGGTGTTTAGATAGCAATTTGCCAAAATAAAATCCGCCATTTTGAGCCATTATACGCATGCTCAATGGCACATGGCCACAAATTTGCCAAATTAAAATTTGTCAATCACCCAAATTTAGCAATTCGCCAAATTTTAGTCCCTCCAAAATTTCCCACTATACAGTATTACTAATATCATAATTGCCATTACTTTATCATGTAATAGTTCATAAACCATCATTACTAGTGGCCAGTGTAGCTCAGTGTGGCTTGATAACATCTTCACAAATAAATCAACCAGCACAAACCTAATGTCACTCACATGATGATCACATGATCAATTGGTCACTACTCACTGCTTATCAGTAATGTCAGCTTCACTTTCATGGAGTGGTAATGATATTTTAACAATAATTTCAGTAATGTACTTCAATAGTAACTCAACCACCTGAAAAAAATTCAATAGTCACCTAAAATTTTCATTCCCATACTCCCATACTTCATACCTGTATTTCCCATTCCTTCAGTCCTGGACTGCATATGTCTCCATTGTGTTTCTTCGATGATTTATCATTATTATTAATGATTGATTTCTTAATGTCATTGACTACTTGATTAATCGCAGTGGATACTTGAGACAAAATTGGACCTAATTGATCTAGAAAAAATACAATAATTATAATAATCCATCATCCATAGCTCATCCTCTTCTCTCTATCCCTTACCTTCATTGTCCTCATAGTGTCTCTTCAGTCTCTCCAGCTTCTCTTCTAATGGAGAATACATCAGCAACATCTTACTGGAGCTAGATCCTAATAGAATAATAAATAAATAAATAAATAAATAATAATAATTTATACATGTACATGTACCTTTGCCATTACTAGTTGAGTTGTTTAACTTTTTACATTCTCTTTCATATTTAGCAAACATAGACTGGTGGCTTTTATCTCTCCTAAAAAACAACAACAAAATAACAACATAACATTAATTATACATGTACATGTACCTGTATGTACATTTATTAATGTACACTATGTATTGTACATGTACATGTACGTCTACATGTACATGTATGTTGTTTAGTACTTCTTAAGTGCTTCAATGAGTCTTTCCCTTGTATCAGGAGGTGAAGGAACCTGTCCAAAAATAAAAATAATCATTAAAATATTCAAAAACATTAACAGTAATATATCAACAATAACAATTAACAATAACATATCAATAATAATATATACATGTGATATAGCAAAATTAACAGTAAAATCTCTCTTCTTTTCTTACTTGTCTAGGAGCTAATAATAATCTCAGTATCCTTCCAGTATAGTAAGGCTGATTGAACATTTGATACTCTAACAGTTTATTAGGAATAGTCTGACAATTGTTAGCCTCAAATGAAGATATTATGTCATTTAATTCAACTTCAGCCATTGAGAACTAAAGGGAGAGAGAAAGAGGCAGAGAATGGAGTTTAAAGATTATATGTAAAGTGTATAGTTACCTCGTGATTGATTTCAACATTATCTTCAGTGCTATTAGTATCAATGTAATCATAATCAACCTATAAACATTCAATAACTATTAAAATAACTTCATCAATTTTCTATGCAACATAAGTACATGTATATGCATCAAATAAAATTATAAAACCCAGAATTCTCCACTTTTTAATTTTGGCAAAATTTGGCCCAAGAACCTGTACTATAGTACAGTGACTTTGACCCAATTTCGAAGCAACTTCAAAAATTCATAAAAAATTCAAATTTGATCAAAATCACCTCAAACTTTCTATACAGCATAAGTACATGTAATATGTATCAGATAAAATTATAAAAACCCAAAATTCTCTCCTTCACAATTTTGATGAGATTTGTCCAACATCCCTGTACTATAATAGTACAGGGACTTTGATCCAATTTTGGAGCAACTTTAAAAATTCACAAAAAATTAAATTTAATCGGAATCACCTCAAACTTTCTATACAGCATAAATACATGTATATGCATCAGATAAAAGTATAAAAACCCAAAA
>NW_003547073.1:26313-32985 GCF_000090795.2 Amphimedon queenslandica | reverse complement strand
GTAACTGTACATACCATCACAAGATGAATTATCATTCATTAGTTTGTATCCAGTATTACATTGACAGTAATAGCTTCCATTAGTGTTAAAACAGAGTTGTTGACAGCCACTGGTACCCATTGAACATTCATCATTATCTGTATGTACATGTATGGGAAAGGAATGCTGAGTAACAATACTACAAAAACAACAGTAATTAGATTGTGGGTAGGTGGGCATACTACAAAGGAGTCACATAACATGTTTACCATTAGTCTTAAAAATCTAATTCTAAAAGGACTGCCTTTTGGTTATTACAATTGATTGACAAAGAATACAAATCATGGCTTCTCAGCAATTCTTCATTACAAAGTACAACTTATATTCTTACCAGTACAGTTTCCATATCCATTATCTTTATATCCAGCTCTACAAGAACAGGTGTATGATCCAACTGTATTACTGCAAGTTTGTGTACAATTGTGATCAACAGTCTCACATTCATTAATATCTGATTGCACAAAAATACTCAAGTTAAAACAAATTTTTTTAATTTCATACCTTCACAGGTTGAGTTGTCATTTCTCAACTGATATCCAATGTTACACTCACAAGTATATGATCCTTGAGTATTTATGCATGTTTGATTACAGACACCAAGACTGCATTCATTTATATCTATCAAAATGGTAGACAGACAACAGTAGCACTTATAGTCCTTGGCTCCTCAACAGTGGGGGCAAGGCCAAAAAATAAGCGTACATGTACATGAGTGAGTAAACTTGGGTAGGGATGTCAAAATTAAGTGGCGAGTACATATTATCACAATAATCATAACAATTTCTGACGTTAATTTATATTAAGCATAAAACACACCAAATTGTGACAAAAACTAAGGAAATTGATTGGTTAGAGGTTTTCTTATCACCTAATCTAGGTCTTTGATGCAAAATTTTGTTAATGTTTCCAAGACTGGCTTAAGGTCACTCTTGCCAATAAGGTCTATGCTTTTAAAAAGTGTAGGTTACAATATTTTGTGTTAACAATATGTTTTGTCAATACAAAAATGAATAAGAATATGCCCTCTTGATGATTAATATATTGATTATTGTTAAAATAATACGTACCATAGGGCACCTTATTGGGGGGGGGGGCTATAAACTTTGCAGATTTTGCAATTTTCTTTAAGATTCACGAAAATTACTTCTGTGAAAATCAAATTAATATGGTACAAAATGGCAGACGGCATAAATTTGCAGAAATTGAATCCACAAAATAAAAATCCACAAAACCTATAGCCCTCAAAAAAAGGTACCCTAAGATATTATACATCCACTAAACTTGAGCTTACCTGTTCTACACCTGTCTCCAGTCCAGCCAGGATTACATACACAACTGTTAGTTGGTACACAATATCCATTACCACATACTGGACTACATAATACTAAAGACATGAGATACTGTTATACATTAGATGTATGTAATTGATCCATACCTTCATCACACTGATCTCCAGCCCAACCATCAAAGCATTGACACAAGTTATTGCCAACACAGGTACCATTACCACAAGAAAAATTACATACAGGAATCACATCTAATTAACATACAAAGTTGGGTATAAAAAGCAATTATTTTACTTTGTTCCAATGAAACTACTGCTGGCCACCCGAAAACTCTTTCACGGCAAAAAATACCATTGGAATTGAACTGATAATTTTCCATTGCTGCTAGTATGAACTACTGAATGATTACTATATACATTGATTACTATTTCAGTTCCATACGCTACAATATTGCTAGAAGAATCATATATTGCTGTCCAGTTTACTATTGCTAGTCCATTATGTAGAATAGCTGTAGGAGAGAATCCTTCAACTGATGCTGTAATAACAAGCTTTGAATAAAAAGAATAATGTCCATAATGATCCACGTTAAACTCTCGAAGATATTGTTCCATTGGTGGTATTAGTACCATAGTAGTAGCAGAGTATAGATTGGCTTGAGGGAACAGGACGACAAATATTGGATTATCAGCTTCCACATAGCAATATCCAGTTATGTTGTACTGATAAGTACCAATTGCTCCATTAGTAGAGTATCTTGTAGTGTTAGTGGCTCCATCACAATGTATTGTTATACTAGTGTTGGCTTGTGAAGTGACTGTCTTCACATAAGAAGAGTATATTGAGCTGTCAAAACGAAAATTAATGAAGTTTGTTAGAATGAATCTTATACCCCAAGTTATTGTTGGAGGAACTTGCAGCTGCATACCATTACAAGAAGGGAGTTCCATCATATCAGGAGTACTGCCACACTGGTGACCAGTAGTAACGGTCAGTGGTTTATTAGAAATAAAGTGTGTTCCTGATATATCACTTCCATTCCCTTTACCCAGCAATAGAGTCTGTCCCTCATGTAGTGTAATAGTATGAGAGTTACCTTTAGTTACTAATATATCATCGCTGCCATTCTTCTGTACATCAATAGGAATGAAGAGATCAACTGTTGGTATAATACTAATGACAGTATTATTAATACAACCAACAAGAAGAACTTGACTAAGAGTATCATTGTAATAACTACTAGTAGAAACAGCATAATATTCATACTGACTGACTCCTGGGTACTCATGATATGGTAAAATGAGATGTTCAGAATAGAAATTCAAATCTGCCAAGCTTATTGGCCAATCACTTGTAACATGAATTCCTTTGAATCGATCTGTAAAAGAACGAGAAAGTATTCGAGAAATGCTATCAACATCTACAAATGATGGTCTATTTTTTGTTACTGTTCCATTAGTGGTGTAACTGAGTGATTTAACATCAAAATAATATGTCACATTGAAGGGAGACAAAGTTGAAATTGTGACCCTTTCATAAAAATCACTTAATAATCCAAAGTAAAAACTAGTAGCAGAACTATTATAACTCTCTCCTATAATAATAAAAGTAGATCTATCCCCTTAACTAGAATGCACTTACCATGACATAGATCCAACTGCAGGCATAAAAGTACAAATAAAAAGGAGATATTCATCTTTTCATTCACAATTAAAAAATATCACAGCCTCCCAATCAGGCAGTTTAAGTTAGACAGGCTTTATACTGAGCTTTATAGCTGCATGGTATATCTGTGACCATAGTCACCACACCTCTACCTATATGTGACACACCCTAGATGTATCTAATGTCTAATTTGGAGAAACTTAGCAATGATTTGGCTTTCAACTTTTGTTGTGCATGTACTTCTCTGTTTTTCTGTTAACTTTTCATAAAATGAAAAATACATAACTAAGCAAAATTATAAAATCAATAGCATTAATATAACATAGCTAATTAAGTAGAAGTGGATGGGTGCATGTCAGGACGTTTAAATTCAAAATGTTTTAATGCTCCATGTTTAATTGGTGAATGTTCAATGAACTGATTGACAAATCCTTCCCATTGCAAAGAAAGATAAACCACCAGGTCTACATCAGAGGGAAACCACGCAAGTTGATCAATTAATTCAATTATAGTTATTTCAGTGAAGCTGTTATGATGGAGGAAGATTTCATTAAGGGACAAAGTCTTTTTTAGAGCTAGCAGCGGTATCAAACCAGCTAAGTGGCGACCACCTTTATCATCAATGATATTATCCCCAAGATCAAGAATCTGTACAGCTTGACTATCCCTGCATATAACTGCATCAAATATAATGCAAGCAGTGTTGGAATCAATAGCACAATTTTTCAGTCTTAGCTCTCTAAAAGATCGAGGCAGTGATTGCATCAAATTTCCAGCAACTACTTCTCTCATGATGTGACTTTCATACATCTCAATACACTCAAGTATCTTGCATTGATGCAATGTTGCCAAGACTGCTCCAACAGATGCCAATGATAACTCATAAAATTCAACTTTGCATATACTTTGAGATTCTGTTAGGACAGTAACACATTCTGCAGGACTGAGGTTAGAGAAGGAAACTTTTTTTAAGTTTTTTAGTCTGCAGAGGTTATCAATTAGTGGCTGCTGCTCACCTTCTTTAAACCCATTGTCATGAAATAAAAATGTTACCAGGTTGGAAAAATGTTCAATTTTTGGAATGCAATGAGGCAAACATTCCTTATTAATTGACGTGGCTCTTAAATTCAACTCCAATATAGTTCCTAAAATGAATGGAGGTAAGCTAACAACACTGGAAACACCATCATTGCCAAGTTGATTAAGAGACAAACCAATATGCTTAACACGGGGGTGGTCACTTAGCTCCATCACTCCTTTTACTGATTTGAAACCTAGCACCAACATCTTCATGTGTTTATTTGTTAGTGCTCTTAATGTGAAGCCAAATCTCCAAGTAGTAAATGACAAAGCCATGCATCTTCCTAATACATAGAAATCATGCTCTGTCATAATTGTTGATACACGTGCTATTGTAATTTGTTCTTGCTGGTTTAATACCTGAGAAACGAGCAAATTGTTCTTAACTTCCATGAGCTGGTGAAAAATATTCAGGGACGACATTTTCTTATTAAGAATAAGACTTTGTCCTTCGAGCTTGGTTAGTCCAACCAAAAAACGCATTGTGACAGACATCTTGTAACTGTTATTGTACTTATTGAGATGACTTTGAATTTCTTCAGAGGTTAAGCCATATATAAAATATGCTGCAAGAAACTCTTGAATTGTTGAATGGAGGAAGCTGTAAGCAAACATGTCCCCTCCTTCATTTGGTAAAACTTTCACTTCTCTTCTCATCAATCCAAGGGTTTTGTACTTTTCCCGTTCATAAAACACTAATTGCTGTTGGCCTCTTTTACCAGCAACAGTACCTTCATAGGCTAGTTTACAAAGGTTATCAAATGCATCTTGAATAGCAGGATCAGGTATCTCACTCAAATTTGGAATTTGAGTTAGCATGCCAGCTGGTGCTTCACTTTCTATTTCTCTGTATATCAACATCTTTATTAGCACCTCGTACAACTCTGTCATCGTTTTTGGCAATTCAGAAAATTTGGGATTTGTAATTACGTCCAAAAGTATAGCTAAATTTAGAGGAATATAAAGGCACCCAGAAATCACTGGATACTTATCAATGTATTGCTTAAATGATTCTTGTTGCTTGTGATTATTTTTGAAAAAAGTTGTCACATAGCGGTTTCGACTGTCTTCATTGAAGCCTTGAATTTCAATATGTTTTTTGAATCGAATCTTTTTTGACAGTTCATGAGTGGTTGATGTACGGGTTGTAACAATGATTGTAGCATCAGACATGTCACGCATTATCACTTTAAGGACATCAACATTTGAAGGCTTATCTTCTGGTAGCTCATCGAAACCTTCCAGAATTATCAACAAACCTTCACCATCATCATCAAATATTTTTTGTACTACTTCAGATTTCCAGGACTGCATATTGAGATATATTCCAATCAACTCTTGAATTTTATCTGGTGACCAGTTACGCTGAACACTATCATCACGAAGAGGTAAAAGTAAGATCAATGAGTATTCTTGTAAGGCACTGCCATCTGTCCATCGTTTGCACATTTCATAGGCTAAAGTTGATTTTCCAATTCCAGGAATACCCTCTATCAGGACAGAAGAGCCACATGCCACATTGAAAAGGTCAGCTAAAAGTGAAGTCTCTTTCTTTGATTCATTTTCAAGAGACACGGCAACCAAATCTACATATTCAAAAATATCTCGAGCTTTAGCTGGGGACCACTTTGGATTGGCAGGCAAACCTTGATAATACTTTTTCAATTTAAGAGCATATTTTTTGATTAAACTACATGTATCTACTGCACCATCGTGAGCTATGATGATATTTTGAGTATCTGTATAATTACATAGTATTAATATAATAATCTTAAAAATTATTTTACCTGGCACACAAGCAATTGCCAATGGCCCATGATCTTTGTTCTTCATTTTACGATTCATTGCACAAAGTAAAGTGCATTTAACCCCAGATTCTAGAGCTAACAAAAATCATTTGACAATAAATTAAGCATGGCAATTAATATTTATACCTATATCTTTAATTCCACAAGCAATATCTGTAACCTGTTCAATTTGAGTGAGTATAAACAAGACTCTCTGTAAAGCACGTTCAGGATTCCTTGCCCTGTTAATGAATGTCCAAACATCATTTACAAGAATCTTGCATCCGATGACTGAGCCTGAGTTACGTAGTGGTTTCTCCCTCTCTATAGGATGAGTAAGTAAATCTGAAGTGACTAATTCGACAAATTGATGAAAAAGAGCCTGATCGCTTGATAAAATAGTAACGAGAGCATCACAAAAGAAATCAAAAGCTTGTGAAAAGACATTGTTATGCTGAAGAACTCCTCTAAATTGACTATTAGATCTTGAAGTGAATTTATAAGAGATATCCCTTCCCCCTACTGATTGTAATTATAGTATAAAATAGATTAATTCTAAGAGCCAGCTTACATGAGCTACATCTTTGAGGCTTTTCTGTGATAAAACTTTGAGATTCTAAAAAATCAAAATTAGTCAATGAGGTGGGTGTAAATATGGCATTTATCATACAGAGGGCTGTTAATGCTAGGCTCAAGGTGCGCATACTGTGAATACTAACACAAAGTAGGCTTACTTAGGCCCCATTTACAGATTTACTACATATTTACTTGAAACAAAAACATTTTTGGTTATATATAGGTAGACACAAGAAAGC
>NW_003547073.1:21535-26044 GCF_000090795.2 Amphimedon queenslandica | reverse complement strand
ATTTACTTGAAACAAAACATTTATGGTTATATATAGAGTAGACACAAGAAAGCACACATCAAATCTAAATAAGGCTTTGTTTACACTTGTGTTTGTTTCATTATTATACTGTTTGTTAAAAATCTCATTAACTATGATTATTCCTAATCAGTTAATATATTAACTGTTATTGTGGAAATATGCATCAGTGGACTAATGAAAAAGTCCAACTGCTCCTCCATGTTACTCAGGAGTACAAGGTATTCGAAGATGCTGAATGTATTGATCAAACTGTCAACTTTGCTAAATTTTATTTTTAGACCAATAGACTTATTAGACTAAAGATACAAGGTAGACCAGATGCTACAAGCTACATGTATGTAGAGGTATTATGGTGCATCAAATACTGGCCTCTAAAATAGGAGAATAATCAAATTCCCTTTTCCCAGGCCACTTATTAACCACCCAGTAATTTTACTTATTACCTTCTAGGGAAACCTAGTCATAGGTAAGTTTATTGGTCAATTACAACTAAGCACAGTAGAATGTTAAGTACATGCTGTGAATAAAATATGTCAACTCAATGTAATTTTATTCCCAAGGGTGTATACATCTGTCAAAGCATAGTCATGCCCTTTTTGGTAACAGATTTAATTGGATGGCATCCAATCACAACTGACAAAAAGGAAGTATCAGCAATAAAAATTAAACTACAAGCAGTGAAGTATGTGAGTACATACCTTGATAACTATGTCTTTGAGTCACTTTCTCCGATGATAATGACTTTTGCGTACTTTTGGACTGACTGTTGGTCCATGATGAGTGACCTAGAGAAAAAGTTCAACTGATCTTAAATTGAACACCGAGATAACTGATTTACGTACATTTCATTAAAGACTGTAGGTGATGACTTTTATAAAAATGTATGACATATTCAGCAGCCTTTATGTTCATTTCCTCAACAAAAGCCTTGATCAGACTTAGATAAGTGGCCTCATTCTTTAAATTCTTATTTTTCCACTTCCAAAACACCTCTATTACTCGTCTCCTGTAATCATTTTTATGATCCATCTCAATCAGATGAAATTCAGCTTCTGTCAATCCTAACTGTAATGCCAGTGTGGGAAGGCAGAGTACTACATCAAGTGACAGGCCACAAAAAAGTTTTTCACCACATTCTATGCTTAACTGGCTTTCTGCCACTGATAATGAATCCAGTAATTTCAGTCTCTAGTGTGCCTATAAATTCACAATTAAGTGACTCGGCCACTAGGCTATATAGGCCTAATACTCACTTTCTGAGTGTGAACTTGGACTTGCCATGGATTAAGACTAGATGAAGACCTCGATCAAGACAGCCGAGACAAAGAAATAGACTGCTAACTTTCTAAGTATTTTCTGTCATTTCTGTGGGCTTTCCCCCGCCCCTTGTCTAATGTGCTGTCTTTGATGTGCTTACACATGGCTTAATGCATTATTTTTGTAAACCATAAACAAAATCATTTGAAAATTAATGTAGAATCATTTGAAAATTAATGTAGAATAAGATGTAGAATCTTAGTTTAATCATCATATGGGTTGATATCGTCATCATCTTCTCCTAAGTTAAATTCTTTATCTATTTCTTCATCTGTCATCATCACAGCAGCACCTCCAGCTTTATTATCACCTATAATAATAGTATCGATTCGATTTAATGAAAATCTCCAAAAGTTGAAATAGACCAACCTTCTTCTTTCTCTTCTCCAGCTCTTATAGCCATAGGATTATACGCACCAACAACTCTTTGTCTGACCTCATTCCCTTCATCAGTCTCTCCTCTACCACTAGCTCCTCCAGACTCAACAATAAATAGTTCATTCTCTCCAATCTCACTGTTTGCTTCTTCATCTTCTTGCCATGGATGTGCTGTACCTGCACCTAATGCAGACCTATATAAATTACAAATTTCAATGAGATATATGAAGTCAATGCAGGCTCTAAGTCGACATAATGAACCTTGGTATTCTTCCCTCAGTAAGATAATTGCTGCTGCCACGTCTTGACCGTACATGACTTGTAGGATCATCATCTTTTAGCTTAATACCGCCACGGAATCGCTTCGATTGGTAATGGACTTCTTCTATCTCTCTAGCATTGCTGTAAAAGGGAATGAAAGATTGTAAGGCATTTAGTAATACAGTTACCCATCATATGTGAAAGTCAAGTACAGCATCAAAATTATTATTGCAATGATCACAATGATTAGTATCAGGAATGGCACAAACACGATTGCAGCTATTTCTCCAGTGCTTAGTCCTCCATTACCATTACTAGTAGGAGCTAAAAACAAACACATTATATATGTTTTTTTTCCGTTTTAATACAATCCGTTTTAATACAACACTGATGCTGGCCAACCATAAATTGCATGATGAAAAAAATATCCTTGAACTTGAACTGATAATTTACCATTTCTACCAGTGTGAATTATAGAATGATTGCTATAAAATGGATTAATTTCAAATGTAGTTCCATATGCTACAATATTCCCTGTAGAACTATATATTTGTGTCCAGTTTACTGTGGCTAGTCCATTATGTAGAATAGCTGTTGGAGAGAATCCTTCAACTGATGCTGTAATAACAAGCTTTGAGTAATGATAAAAGGTGCCAATTATTTCAAAGTTAACTTCTTGAAGATATTTTTCCATTGGTGGTATTAATACCGCAGTACGATAACGGGAATTAATGTTATGAAATAGAACAATGAATGTTGCTTTATCAGCTTCTATGTAACAATATTCAGTTATGTAATACCGATATGTACCAATTGCACCATTAGTAGGGTATCTTGTAGTGTTAGTGGTTCCATTACAGTATATTGTTACACTAGTGTTGGCTTTTGAAGTGACTGTCTTCACAATAGAAGAAGAATACCGTATAGGGCATAATGTTCGCAGGAGGCAAATTTCGCGAAATCTACTAAAATTCCAATTTGTGGATTTTAATTTCGCGAATTCTACCACGTGTGCCATGCGGATACCGTATTAAATTGATATTCGCGGATTTTATTTTCGCGAATTTTCTTTATCCACGAAATCAGCGAAATTTGAGTCCCGCGAACATTATGCCCTATACGGTATAATGTGCGGTCATAAGGATTGATAAAATTTGTCAGAATGTATCTTTTACCCCAAGTTAATGTTGGAGGCACTTGTAATTGTAGAGGAAGACAAGCAAAGAGTTCTAGTGAAATAATAGTGCTACCACACTCATGACCAGTAATAACAGTCAGTGGTTTATTAGAAATAAAGTGTGTTCCTGATATATCACTTCCATTCCCTTTACCCAGCAATAGAGTCTGTCCCTCATGTAGTGTAATAGTATGAGAGTTATCTTTAGTTATTAATATATCATCACTCCCACTCTTCTGTACATCAATAGGAATGAAGAGATCAACTGTTGGCATAATACTAATGACAGTATTATTAATACAACCAACAAGAAGAACTTGACTAAGATATGTGTTACTGATACTACTAGTAGAAACAGCATAATATTCATACTGACTGACCCCTGGGTACTCATGATATGGTAAAATGAGATGTTCCAACCATGAATTATAAAATGTCACACTTATCAGTTGATCACTTGTCACATGAATCCCCTTAAATTGATCTGCAAAAGAACTGGACATTGTTCGGAAACGCATGGGAAAGTAAAGTGAATTTGGTCTATTCCTTGTCACTGTTCCAGTAAAAGAATACTTTAATGATTCAACAGTGACGTGATACGTGACATCAACTGGAGACAAAGTTGAGATTGTAAAATAATGGTTAATATATCCCATTAATCCAAAGTAAAAGCTAGTAGCAGAATTATTATATGTCTCTCCTACAAAAATAAATTTAATATTTATTATTATCATTATTTACATTTTAGAGCACATGATTACAGAGAGACAAACAGGAGAAAGGAAGGAAAGAATGTCAGGAACAAACATACAAGCACAAACAGAGGTAATTTTTATAAAAAGGGAGAAGTAAAAAGAAGAGGGAAGAGGAAGACATATCATTCACAAATTATCAGACTAGACTTAGTATAAATGACTGTATAAGTGCTTACCATGACTTAATTGCAGGCACAAAAGTGCAAACAAAAAAGAAAGAATCATCATCTTCAAATATAACATATATTTAGTCAGGATAACTTGTTATATAGAAGTTTAGCATGTGACCACACCCAATGCACCATTATAGATCTATCTATAATTAGATCTATCACTCATTTCAGAACATCATCACTCAAGTGATCTTGGTTTGAGCTTTCTAGTTTTGGCTTAGCCTGCCTGACTAGTTTTGGCTAAAATTAAAAAATAATATAAAATAGTCAAAACTACAAAATCAGTAATAAATATATTTAATTAATAAGTTTAAGTAGAAGTGCATGAATGCATATCAGGACGTTTAAATTTAAAATGTTTCAATGCTCCGCGTTTAATTGGTGAACGTCCAATGATCTGATTGACAGTTCCTTTCCATTGCATGAA
>NW_003547073.1:8692-19312 GCF_000090795.2 Amphimedon queenslandica | reverse complement strand
CTGGCATACAACAACTTGTTGCTAATTGCCCGTGATCTTTCTTCATTTTTTTATCCATATCACCAAGTGCGGAATATCTAACCCCAGATTCTAGAGCTACAATAATCATAGTATTATTAATCACATACATGTACATGCATGACATTTGCTATCTATACCTCTAGCCTTAATGTTATGAGCAATATCTGCTAATTGTACAATTTGAGTGAGTATCAATAAGACTCTATGTAAAGCACGTTCAGGATTCCTTGCCCTGTTAATAAATGTCCAGACATCATTAATAAGAGTCTTGCATCCAATGACTAGGCAAGGATTACGTAGTGATTTCTTCCTCTCTATCGGATGTGTAAGTAAATATGAAGTGACTAATTCAACAAATTGGTGAAAAAGTGCCCGATCACTAGATAAAATAGTAACAAGATCATCACAAAAGAAATCAAAAGTTTGTGAAGAAATGTTGTTATGCTGAAGATATCCTGCTGAATAACTATTTGATTTTCTGTGTCCTAAAGTGGATTTATATGGCTTATCATATCCATCTATTGTTTGTAATTTTAACATAAAAAATAATAAAAGGAGCCATGCAGCTTACGTGTACTATGTGTATGAGAGCTATGTCTTTGAGGCCCTCTTGTTATATACCTTTGAGATTCTATAAAAATTAAAAATCATAAATATTCAACTATGTAAAGTAGACAAAATATGTTAACTCAATTATTATACAATGTAATAATTTTCTAAATAACTCTGGCATTTTGATATTAGTGTGCAGTTACAGAAAAGGAGAATAAGGACACTTAGGTAGTGCTTGATGCGATTTTGTAGGCAGGTACATGTAAGTAAAATGGCAACTATTGTAAAGTTCATCAAAAATTTATTTGCTTCTGTGAAATTCTATTTATCAGTCACCATTTTAACAAATGCATGTGTTGATTAATTTATGAAAAATCTAATCCAACTTCTGTACCATAAATCTGAGTGACAATAAAAAAAGCTTCAGAATATGACAATAATTTTGCTCAAAATTTGACAAAATATCCTATATTTCATCAAAAATGACAAGAATAGAATTCTTATTGCATTTCTTGACTCAAAAACATGATTTTATGCTGTGTAAAAAGTTTGAGCAGGCAAAATTTTGCCAAAATTGAAAAAGAGAATTTTCCATTTTTAGAATTTTATCTGATGTATATACATGCTCTTATGTTGTATAGAAAGTTTGAGCCGATTCTGATCAAATTTGGATTTTTATGAATTTTTAAAGTTGCTCAAAAATTGGGTAAAAGTACCTGTATGGTCTTGGGCCAAATTTGAAAAAGAGAAAATTCTTCAATATAATATAATTTATTTGATACATATACATGTACATGTCCTTATGTTGTGTAGAAAGTTTGAGCTGATTCCTATCAAATTTTAATTTTTCATTAATTTTTGAAGTTGCTTAAAAATTGGAAAAAAGTCCCTGTACTATCATTATGATCTTGGGCCAAATTTTGCCAAAATTACCTGATGCACCTGTACATGTATATGTCCTTTTGTTGTGAAAAATTTTTGAGCTGAATCTGATCACATTTGGTTTATTTATGAATTTTAAAAGTAGCTGCTACATATGGTACATGTATAAGGTTTGTCAGCTCATATGAAGCATGCTTTTTGGCTTCCTTAAGCTTAATATATTTTGAAACCCAGAGCTCTCCCAGTTCAATCTTGATGCAAGAGGTTAATGTCATGGTATCAATGGATTCAAGGTGGTAGCTAAAAGGCCATAGGCTGACTTAAATTGAGGACCGTTAGGGAGAATGACAAACATAATTTACAGGAACAATTTGTATGTATTTTGTGAGTTTGTCATTCCTTTTTGTTAGTAAGTCATGTGATAATATTACTTATTGTGACTACAATACTAGTATGTCAAACACTATCTCTTGTACGGCTGCTAACAACAATGACAACGACACTTGACTACTTTTAATGCTATAATTTACTGTGCTTTTATATGTAGTTTAAATGATAATTTTTATCTGTAATGTACTGTAATTGATGTATTTTTACAATTAATTACAATCATACGTGACGAAGGATTTTTACTGCTTTTAATTTATATTCTTTGTTTTAACAGTAATTATAATACTTGTAATAGTCAGTGTGGCCCTACATTAGTTCTATTCCTGAGGGTACACATCTATCAAAGCACATGTGATAATATGCATGTCCTTACATAGCAAGCCCTTATACTCCCACTCCCCCTTTTGGTAATAATTGGATGACATCCTCATCCAATCAAAAACAAAAAACAGGAAGGAGTCTAGTTATGACATAAACGTGTATGAAAGCACATACATGTACAAGTACATTTATAGCATACATGTAGGTTAATGGAAATCAATTACCTTGATAACTAAGTCTTCGAACTGTCACTGTTTCTGATGACTTTCGTGTACTTTCCGAATGACCATTGGTCCATGAATGACCTACAGAAGGAAGAATAGTGAGTAGCTAGAGACATACTTTAAATAAAATAGATCTATATACCGTATTTTTCTGATTAGAAGCCCAGCTTAAATAAAAGCCCATCCTTGAAATATTCTCACTATAGATGCGCATATTTAAACAATTTAGGTAGCCCAGACTTAAGATTGCTCCAAATACTGTATAGCTGGTAATTTTCGTGGCACTTTATCTTTGTGAATTTTATGGTTTTGGGGTTTCCCACAAAATTTAAACCCACGAAATCATTAAAGTGCCATCTCCTTACAGGCTATGTAAACTGTCAACCAAGAAAATTCAAACTATGAAACTTCAAACCATGAATTACTCCACTAGGAGCAAACCACAAAAATTTAGACCCATGAAAATAACCCACTATATGGTAGCTTAACTGTTGAAGCACAGTCTGGGGATTTAGGGGACATGGATTCAATCCCTGCTTTCGCAGATTTTTTATTTTTACGCAATTTTTTCCCTGTTAATGAATAAACGCCCAGGCTTCTAATCAGGCAACTACGGTATTATATGTATATATTGCTTACATTTTGAAATGGGTAATGGGTGGTGGCCTTTAAAAAATTCTATAACATATTCAGCTGCCTCCATGTTCGATTCCTCAATGAAAGCCTTGATCAGAGTTAGATAAGTGGCCTGATTCTTTGAATTCTTATTTCTCCACTTCTGAAACACTTCTATCTTTTGCCTATTGTAATCTTTTTCATAATCCTTCTCAATCTGTTGAAATTCAGCTCCTGTCAATCCTAACTGTATCACCAGTGAGGGCAAGGTGAGTACCACTTTAGCTGACAGGTCACGAAAAAGTTTCCTGTCACATTCTACGCTTAACTGGATTTCTGATATTGAATTTGTGGCCAGTAGCTCTTTTAGGGTGCCTATTTTAACATAGAATAGACTGAACTCGGACCTTAAGAGTTAATTAATGCGTCACTAGCTATATCTATTTTTATAATACTGACTTTGTGAACTTGGACTTGCCATCGTGCTAGAGCAAGGGAGAGGATTCACCGAGGATGATTCAAGCTCGGCCAAGAAGGACGAAACCCGATTAAAATTTAAAATTATAAACTTTTAGTGGGGTGTGCCTATCTATCATCTATGGAATGCAGCAGTATGTACTACACAGCACAGCAGTGCAGTAGCATTATACTGATTATTGATAAAAAATTTTGTGTTATTCCAAAAAAAATTAGATGTACAATTTATTCTAATCATCATAAGGATTGATATCGTCATCATCTTCTCCTAAGTTAAATTCTTTATCTATTTCTTCATCAGTCATCATCACAGCAGCACCTCCAGCTTTATTATCACCTAAGTATCAATAATTCAATTTAATGAAAATCTCCTCAAGTTAAAATAGACCAACCTTCTTCTTTCTCTTCTCCAGCTCTTATAGCCATAGGATTATACGCACCAACAACTCTTTGTCTGACCTCATTCCCTTCATCAGTCTCTCCTCTACCACTAGCTCCTCCAGACTCAACAATAAATAGTTCATTCTCTCCAATCTCACTGTTTGCTTCTTCATCTTCTTGCCATGGATGTGCTGTACCTGCACCTAATGCAGACCTATATAAATTACAAATTGCAAAGTGATATATAAAGTCAATGCAGGCTCAAAGTCGATATAATAAACCTTGGTATTCTTCCCTCAGTAAGATAATTGCTGCTGCCTCGTCTTGACCGTACATGACTTGTGGGATCATCATCTTTTAGCTTGATACCGCCACGGAATCGCTTCGATTGGTAATGGACTTCTTCTATCTCTCTAGCATTGCTGTAAAACAGAATGAAAGACTGTAAGGCATTTAGTTATATAGTTACCCATCATATGTGAAAGTCAAGTACAGCATCAAAATTATTACTGCAATGATCACAATGATTAGTATCAGGAATGGTACAAACACGATTGCAGCTATTTCTCCAGTGCTTAGTCCTCCATTACCACTACTAGTAGGAGCTAAAAGCAAATACATCATGTTTTCCCTTCTAATGTGGCAATCTACTCACCTGGCCAGCACACTACTCCTGCATCATCTCCATGGTCACATAGTCTTATAGAGCTGGTGTCACACTGTGTCAAATTTGTTTCATTCCCTGTGCATTGGAGACCTTGAAGGATATAATTACTAGTTCCTTGACCATAGCTTGCACTTGTTGTCACCTTTATCAATGATTGAGCATAAAATGTAGTAGCTAATTGTAGCTTACCATTGTAGCATTGGTATAGCCTAACTGTTTGCACACTACAGTCCCATCTTGTATGTCCCAGGAGTCATCACACACCGTTACCCACTCGTTCTCTGAAGTTAGATAGACTTCAACACGTCCTTGATTTGTTGTGGGTCCACCGACTAGTCTCACGTCGCCATTAGTCTGGGAAACAGCTGCGTGATGATGAGAATTATTATAGCAACAAAGATGTGCATTCAAACCTGATGAAACTATTGCTAGGAAGTAAAGCAGAACTCTAAGAAGAACCATCTTTTTGAAACTGCAGCCAGCCCCACCCTTTAAAACGCGACACGCCCTTAATTAATCACTAGTCTACACTGCACTATATCAAAACAAGTATTGCGTGGGCGTTTAACTTGACAATACTGTTTGCTTTTCAGAATCCTTACAGCTGATGAGTTGGTCTAATATGCACACTGGATTGTAAGTGTTTACATAGCACTGCAAGAAAAAGATTACCCAATTTTGGACACCTTTAAATAATAATAATAATTATTAATAATACGGTAATCACATTTAAGTGCATTTCAGTTATTGTTGAGTAGATGTATTTTTCCTAAGAAATAAATCGCAGCATTTCTCTAGATCCTAAAAAAGGAACAATAAACCATCATTCGTTTTCAGCATGTACAAGTGAATACCTGTAATAGTTCAGTTTTATCTGCTTTCATTCTATGTCTGAATATAATATGACTGCAGTGAGAGTGTAACTGCAATAGCTTATCAACACTCAGCCCTCCTGTCTTCTCTAGCACACTATCATACAATGTACTCAATCGTACATTATCAACCACCAGCTCTTGCTGGGAAGCAGGTGAAAGTGAAACAGTCTGTGTCATCCCATTTCCTTCTCTTCCTCTATCTTCTTCAATCGTTAAAACAAGATTGTTACTAGCAGTGTCAGTTTCACCATGACTAGACATGCTACAGAGACTAGGAGTGTAGCTATTGAAGTTACACAGGACATCACCAGTAACGCCATGTGACTGCTTCGTGCTTGATTCTCCATGAAAACTAAGCCTCCTAGAAACTGCTTGAACTCCGACATCACCTCCAGGCTCACTGCTCCTTTCAACAGGAGTAGGCTTTGGATCAGTTGTGCTAGTCTTAGCTGAGTCCTGATTAAGTCTAGAGGCTTCATTGCTCTCCTCTTCTTCATCCTGTGGATGAGTTGCTCCAGAGCTGTTACTACCACATCTTAGTTTAGACGGAGAATAATAAGGAAAGCCTCCAGACTCTGGATTAATGCCCATCTTCCTTAGGCTGCGTCTGGTCGGTTCGTTGGAGGCCGTGGATGAGGTCAGTTTGAGTTTATTGGATGAGATGCAGCCCGAGGGAGTACTGAGACTTGATAAATGATGAGAGACAGCATGAGTAGTCAAAGCCTCATGAGGTGAAGGCACTGGAAGACCTTCTAATAAAAATATATACATTATACACGTATTATCATAATGACAATAATAATATACACATGTACAATACAACTATAAAAACTCCCTACAGTAGCTTCAAATTTTCGTCAGTCAAAATTTAAATTTTTATGGAATTCATCAGGTATTTGACCTTGACAAAATTTTTAACCCATAAAATTTCTGTTCCACATAAGTAGTATGTGGATGAAAAAATGACAAAAAATATTTGTATTGACGAAATTTTTGACTGATAAAATTTGGAGCTACGTGCATACAGTATTTATCTTAAGTACATGTAAGATGCATGAAGTGAAGTCATTAATTACTTCCTATTCTTTGAAATGTATCTTGCATATTGTTGCATTGCTATAGGGAGGGAAAGAGGACAGTCATACAATGACTGATACGGCTATAAAATGTACAAGTACCTTTTCAAAATCTTCACTGAGCTCATGATCAAATATTGAGTGAGCAAGATCCTGTAAAGCCACTGCTCTGTGTCTCAGTAATCTACTGTCAGGATCATGCTCAGGATTGTACCTACATGTAGACACACACAATAATGTACACATGTAATATTAGCACCTTCATTGACAAGAGCATTAATAGCATGTAAAGTAGATGTACTCTAATTTAAAATTTTCCTGATATGTACATGTACAGGAGGATGTACCATATACAGTATATCCTCAATTATCTGAACACCTTTGTGCACTTTTATTTGGAGATGTTCAGATAGCTAAATAGTCTGGATAAGTAAAATACAGCACAGAATACAGTAGACCGACCTATCCTATACTTTTTGAAGAGCAAATGTGTATGACTTTCCTTTCCCTAACTTGCAAAGCATCTCAGGCTTCTCTTTAATGGTATTTCTCTTGATTAAGCTCTGTGACCTCCTTGCTATGCCATTTTAACTGATTATTAATAAATTAACTAGTCTGAACATGTGCATTAGAGAGAGCCATGCGTTCGGATAAACGAGGGTTCGGATAAAAGAGATATGAGTAATCAAGGACGTACTGTACATGTAATTTAAAATTTTCGTCAGTCAAAAATTTCGTCAAAATCTTCATTTCTAATTAAAATTAATTTTCACCATTTTTGTTATACATGTACATGTACATGTAAATCCGCATGCTACTCCTCACGTGGAGCAAAATTTTTTCTCAAACTAAAAGGCCCAACAAATTTGACAAAATTTTTGACTGACAAAAATTTGGAGCTGTACGGTACATGGTCTTACATCTACGCATCTACATGTATGTGTAATTGTGTATACAAATTACAATGTACAATGTATGTACTGTATAATTATAATGTACTGTACATTGTACATATGACATGCAGTCAGTGCAGGCTCTTACTCCAGTGCATTGCATGTGATGAGGTCAATATCATTAAGCCATTCCTTGGGTACATTATAACGATGCTCATCAATCTTCTTCATGACACTTGACAGATCCATCGGACATTTAATGATATCAAAATAATCCGGAACCTTTAAAAGACAAAATATAAATTAATTTAATATACTGTATAGCAGGTAATTTTGGAGGGAGCAAATTTGAAGTTTTGATTGCCATTCACCAAATAAAAATCCACCATTCTGAGTTATTATGCACATGCTCAATGGGACATGCATGGGCGCAAATTTTGTCAAATTTACTGATCACCAAAATTTAGCAGTTGGTCAAATTTATCTCCCTCCAAAATTTTCAACTATACGGTAGGTTGAAATTTTCACTAGGAAATTTTCCATGAAAATTGTTATACACTTCGAGGCAAAAAATTATAGTTACAAGGCCCCCAAAATTCATTATTATCTTACTTCTTCAATATCGACTGGTTTAGTAAATTCTTTAAACTTCCTTTCAGCTAGTAACTTGTTAGTAGCGTCACGTAGAAATACTCTCAGTTCTCTCAGAACAGCTTGTCTTTGCTTAGAGAGAATGGCAATCTCCTCATCAGTCAACTCCTTAGGAGGAGGAGCGGGAGCAACAGGAAGTTCAGCAAACTGCACCTCTAATAATAATAATAATAATAATAATAATAATAATAATAATAATAATAATAATAATAATAATAATAATAATTTATAAGGAGCTAACTACAAAAATTAAATGTATTAATACTTGTATATTGTACACATACAGTACATGTAACTGGGTGTATACATTGTATACGTACATGTACATGTATGCTAATATTGTACTGTAGATTACTATTTAGCTGGTAATATTGGTTACACTGTAGGGTTCATTCATAATGAACCCTTCCAAAAATTAGTACCAACAGAGATACCAGAAAGACATTCATTGCCACTCTTTAATACAGTGATTTTTGTTCAAGCTCTTGTGGGTTGCATGATAATGTGGTCAACACTGTTGTATTTGTGTAAACTGTGTGATTTTGCCAAGATTAACTTTGCCAATTAAGGAAGGCAAAATTTAATGAGTGCATACATGTGTACATGTACAGTACCGCTCAGCTATAAGTTTTCGTTTACACTAATGATCTCCAGCATTATCTGCGTTTTACACTAGTATAGCTGAGCGGTACCGTACATGTACATGTACATGGACTAGACAGATGCATGTACAATGTACATGCATGTACAATGTACATGCATGTACACATGCACACAATTAACAAGTATTTTCATTACCTGATGAGTTTATAGGCTTTGTCGGTGGAAGATCAGTGGGTTTCTTCATAAGGATGTCATGTAAGAAAAGTGCCCGTTCGGTCACAGATGGTGAGTGAATTGTTATACACGAGTGATGGGAACTGAATAGTTCAGTTAGCAATGGAGGAATATCACCTAAATAATATTAAAGAATATTAATAATGATAAAAGAAATCCGTTACACAGTGTTTCACACAAAGCATACTTCATGAGCTGACAGGCCTTATCATAGCATTATGGAGCAACTTGGAAAATTTATAAAAAACCCAAAATTAATTTGGATCAGCTCAAACTTTCCATACAACATAAGAACGTGTATGCATCAGAAAAAATCATAAAAATGAAGAATTCTCTCTTTTTCATTTTTGGTAAAATTTGGCCAAAGACCAAAGGCTTTGGCCCAACTTTTAGCAACTTTTAAAATTCAGAAAAAATACAAAATTGATTGAAATCAGCTCAAACTTTCTACACAACAAAAAACATGCATATGCATCAGGAAAAATTATAAAAATTAAAATTTTTCTCCTTTTCATTTTTGGCGAAATTTGGCCAACGTCACTGTACTACGTACAGTACAGGGACTTTAGTCCAATTTTTGAGTATCTTTAAACAAAATTTTATTGGGACAAGCTCAAATTTCTACACAACATAAGAACATGCATACATGTATATGCACCAGGAAAAATTATAAATGAAAAATTCTTTCAAAGCCATTTTTGACAAAGTATCCTGTACTACTTAGCTATCCCATAGTCATTTGCAAAAACTTTAGAACAATTACATGTAACTTTTAAAATCTACTGACACGAATCACACTATGCCAGAATCCTGTGGGAAACCCCCAATTACACTGTACATGTACGTTATAGATAAACTACAGATGTTGAGGGTTACTGGATATACATGAGGATGTTAGTTGATTTAGAGGCTTCTAAATCAACTAACATCCGAGTGTATATCCAGTAACACAAAACAGCTGTAGTTTATCTGGTTTGTACTACAGTGTGTGGGTGTATGAAAGGCACTGTTGTCTACCAGAATTGGCAGTTAGATGATGGCTTCTAACTACCCCTCCTGTGGTCTACATTATATAAACTCGTGGCGGTGCCTTTGATATGCCCACACACTGTAGTACAAATACATTTGTACTACAGTGTGTGGGTGTATCAAAGTGCACGGCATACATGTACACGAATGCAGCATGTGCAGTAGACATTAGCTCACCATAATCACAATCAGCAGTGGCCAGCACTAACACTGAAAGAGAATGGGGCAATCCTTTAATGACAGAGATCAATAGATACTGCAATGACTCACTCACCCCCTCCCACCATGAACGGAGATCAGGTATGAATATGACAGAGGGAGAGGTTAATGTCGCTTCTCTAAATAAATGTAGCAATGATTCCTCGCAGGTTCTAGTGGCGCTAGTGTAGAGTGTGTTATTGTTTAGTATGTGAATGGATACGTCTTCAAATGTGTTTAGTATTTGCTGGAGCTATGTGATCCGACTGACCCATACCTTAATGAGAGAGAGAGATGGAGGGAGCGAGAGAGAGAGAGAGAGAGAGAGAGGGAGAGGAAGAAAGAGCAAGATGAACCAGGAGTCAGCAATTAAAAGTAAGGTCATTGGGCAAGCTTATAGGTAGAATGTACACATACATGCAGGAGTACATGCCAAGATATATAAACATTATTGATATTGCTCACTTATACATTGCACAAACAACATGTGTACTTATACAGTAACAGTACACATACATGCTAATGTGCATA